>NC_079906.1:1407556-1453975 GCF_024868665.1 Triplophysa rosa | reverse complement strand
GTGCGTGTTGTGTGTGTGGAGTGTTTTGTGTGTGGGTGTGTCTGTCTTCTGTGTTTTCAACCTTTTCTTGTTTTTGCAGGTACAACTTTGATTGTTTTGCTTGTAGTCAATGTGTCTCATGTACAGCTGCTTTGTAACAATGAAAATTGTAAAAGCGCTATATAAATAAAGTTGAGAGTACTCTCGCGGCTGTCTTAAATCTTAAAAGGTAAGCGTTTTTTTACATGTATTTGGTGGTGTTTCCTTGCCAATTATGAATTATTTTATATTGATATAATGTTGATCAGTAACTGCCCTACTTTACCAATATTAAGCTTTCATTATTAGATAATCCTCAGTGCTTTTACATACATTGCAAAATGTTTACATATGCACAAATATGATGATGTCGTAATATATAGGCTAAAGAAGTATACTTATAATACTCGTTAATGCCGTTTACTGTACATTACAGCTTAAATAAGAACGTGAATCGCAAGGTGCTTGTTATACAAATAAAGTTTAACAAATAGACAAATTACTCTTGTAGTATAATCATTGACAAAGACTGCCCATTTATTCTTAGAAAAATGAAGATGAAAATATTTGAAAATTGCACTTAAGAATATTCTCAAGAACTTTCTGTAATTTATCTTAAGGAAGTTCTTATATTTTCTCTTAAGAACAGTTTTGTAAATCCTGTTTGTGTGTGAATTATGGAAGAATCTGATAGAACTGAATTGATAGAGGTGTGGTATGTGTGCTGCTTGCATACAGTATGCTGGGAAATGTCTTAATATTGTTGTTGCTGGTCCAGAAAAGCATTGTTGCAATCATGAGGTGTAAATCCTGTATGATGGAGGATGTGTACATGTGTTGATATTGTCCTTCAGGTTGTGATCATAGTTTGTAAATTGTCAATGTAATCCTGTAAAAGATAGAGGTGTTTATACACAGTACCCTATAGGCTAATTTAAAACTTTATTGTGTGCATGAGTGTGTGTAAGGGGGGACCCATAAAACAATTGTGCCCAGGGGCCTCTGAATTCTTAATCCGGGCCTGCCAAAGACAGTCGAGACCGAGAGACAAGACCAAGACCATCAAAAAATGGTCTTGAGTACTACAACACTAACACCAAGACCTGCAAGTGTGAAGAGCTTGCACTGCAAGTAGGCTGGATTTTCAAGATTTGAATGAGGATAGCATCAAGTGGAGACGATAATGAAAAAACCTATTATATATTACATTTTCATTGTTGTTTAAAGTTTTGTTTTCACCACAATTTGTTCAAATGCATCAAATGAATATACAAGGAATCCAAAACTAAAGTTTTTTTTTTTTTTAAAAGCTCTTTTTGTTTATTTTAAGTTCGGACCAGCATGGCATATACAAGTTTAATCAAATAAACATATAGCAACAAATGTCTTTACATTGATATAAAAAAAGAATTAAGTCTATTTTTAATTTCTGAAACCATAATTTCCTTTGCGAGCATTTCTGTCATGACTCGGAGAGGAACAAAAGGTTCGGAGACTCAAATGCGGGTAATGAAGCAGACTTTATTAGAAATTGTCCAACAGAAACACCAGACGACACCGGCCTTGAGCACAGGAAACACGCGAGTCCATGGAGAGCTAGCTCGACCCGACGGCACTCACGGTAAGAATCAACAGAAGACTCCCAACGAGAAATCCTGGCTCCTCCGAGGAGCACGCTCAGCTGGCAGAATCCGAACAGCAGTGGTGATCGCTGGAGAAGTGGTGACGGGTAGTGCAGCGAGCAGAGGTCCGAGACGCCAATGGGAACTGAGGGGCACAGGAGTAGATGACAGAAGAAAACAAACAAAACTAGGACAAGATAACAAAGACAAAGACTAGATAATAGTACTAGAACACGCTAGACTAAGGCAGTCAGTACTGGCAATAGCACGCAACGGTCTGACAAAGGACTGAAGAACAGAAGGAAATATAAAGGGAAGGAAATCAAAACCCAAACTAGAAACAGGAGGGGAGAGAACGAAGACAAAGAGCAAACCAGGTGAGAGTCATCAGGGAAACGAGGCAGAAGAGAAAAGAGATAAGACACTGATTAGTACCGGTGAGAAGACCTAAACGGTAACGAGGAGACAACAGGGTAACGAGGGGGCGGAGTTACACCAAACTTAAAGGGAAAAGCACATGGCAGGCTGTAACCCATACCATGTGCTCAACAAGAGACAAAACATTGACATGAAGATAAAAGCACATGGCAGGCTGTAACCCATACCATGTGCTCAAAAAGAGACAAAACATTGACATGAGTGAAAACAAAGACACACTAGACAGGAACCCTGACAGTAGCCCCCCCTCCAAGAGCGCCACCAGGCGATCCCAAGGAAGAGAGACAGCCATCCAGACACACAGACAAGAACCCAAGAAACAAAAAAACGAGACCAAGGAGGGGGGGACAGGACAAGAGTGCTAGGGGAAACACAGAACCAAAGGACATGGGGGGAATGAACGGGGGCATTAACCACCAGGGTACAACTTGGGGGGGAGGGGGGGCAGAGGGCGCTGGGGAAAGCCTGGGAGACTAGGACTGGGGTGGGGGCGAGGTTGAGGGCGAACAAAGGAGGGAGGGAGGTGGGAGACCAGGGTGGGGACAAAGGGTAATTAAAGGGGGCAGGACCGGGAGGCCAGGACCTGGCTGGCGGGTAGGAAGGGAACCCAGCCTGTGATGAGGCAGAACTGGCAAGGTTGGGGCTAGTTAACCAGGGCTGGGAAGGACAGGTAGGCGGACGAGACTGTGGTGAGATAGAGGGGGCAACACCGAGACTGGGGGACCAGGACTGGGCAAAGGACAAAGGGGTAGGAGAGGCTGTAACTGACCCTGGCATGGGCATAGGAGAGGCTGTAGTTGACCCTGGCATAAGCATGGGAGAAGGAGAAACTGCAACAGACTTGGACAAGGGAACTGCAGCAGACTTGGTGGCCGACTCAGGGCCTAGGGACACAGCCTCTGACGCCGGCTCGGGGGAGGCTGCAGCGGACTCTGACGCCGGCTCGGGGGAGGCTGCAGCGGACTCTGACGCCGGCTCGGGGGAGGCTGCAGCGGACTCTGACGCCGGCTCGGGGGAGGCTGCAGCGGACTCTGACGCCGGCTCGGGGGAGGCTGCAGCGGACTTGGTCCTCTCCTCAGCTCTTCGCCTCAGGTCTCGCCGGCGCTGTGCACGAGTGTATTTAGTGGGGACACTGGAAGGGATTGGTTTAGCTTACTCTGGAAGTTCCACTGTCTCTAAGGGTTCAAACAATTCAGAGTCAGAGTCAGAAGAGGTTTCATATTCTGATGAAGTGAACCTCCAGAGCATCCTTTTGCAGAACTCCAAAAAAATCCTCACAAAGGGGCAAGCGAGCCCTCCAGACAGCCATTCCCTGGCAGAGCCAGTGAGCCGCACAAGGACGAAAGTCACTCTAGACGTCTCTGTAGGATATAAATGATTCTGCTGGTGCAGTCGGGCAATGCATAAAGTAAAAAAACAATGGCATGAGTGTGGCTCACCGCCATATGTCCCGGGTTCGATAAGATCAGGCTCAAGTTGCTGTAGGACTGTCCGGAGGGGGTCCATCCCGCTGAATCTCCAGTGTGGTCAGACCGTTCTGTCATGGCTCGAAGAGGAACAAAAGGTTCGGATTCTCAAATGCGGGTAATGAAGCAGACTTTATTAGAAATTGTCCAACAGAAACACCAGATGACACCGGCCTTGAGCACAGGAAACACGTGAGTCCGTGGAGAGCTAGCTCGACCCGACGGCACTCACGGTAAGAATCAACAGAAGACTCCCAATGAGTAATCCTGGCTCCTCCGAGGAGCACGCTCAGTGGGGAGAAGGCTCGATCCGCTGGCAGAATCCGAACAGCAGTGGTGATCGCTGGAGAAGTGGTGACGGGTAGTGCAGCGAGCAGAGGTCCGTGACGCCAATGGGAACTGAGGGGCACAGGAGTAGATGACAGAGAAGAAAACAAACAAAACTAGGACAAGATAACTAAGACAAAGACTAGATAATAGTACTAGAACACGCTAGACTAGGGCAGTCAGTACTGGCAATAACACACAACGGTCTGACAAAGGACTGAAGAACAGAAGGAAATATAACGGGAAGGAAATCAAAACCCAAACTAGAAACAGGAGGGGAGAGAAGGAAGACAAAGAGCAAACCAGGTGAGAGTCATCAGGGAAATGAGGCAGAAGAGAAAAGAGATAAGACACTGATTAGTACCGGTGAGAAGACCTAAACGGTAACGAGGAGACAACAGGGTAACGAGGGGGCGGAGTTACACCAAACTTAAAGGGAAAATCACATGGCAGGCTGTAACCCATGCCATGTGCTCAACAAGAGACAAAACATTGACATAAAGGGAAAAGCACATGGCAGGCTGTAACCCATACCATGTGCTCAAAAAGAGACAAAACATTGACATGAGTGAAAAAGACACACTAGACAGGAACCCTGACACATTTCAGTTCTTCTCATTTACCAGTTATTACAATTGTCATATCACTGCTGCAGTTCTGATATTTTGGGCTACCCTCAGATTGTCCTGCCCTTTCATGTGAGTTAGGTTCAGAGGTGGGTAGTAATGCGCTACATTTACTTTGTTACATTTACTTGAGTAACATTTTGGAAAATATGTACTTTTTAAGTAAAATTAAAGGAGTGTACTTTTACTCTTGAGTAAATTTCTAATAGAACATCTGTACTTTTACTTCGTTACATAACTTACATTCGTGACGTTCCTACGTTCATTCATTTTAAAATATGCTTTTTAAAACGCGTTGTTTATTTCAAGGTTGTCGTCTCTTTTTACGGGCATTCCCAACACGAGCTTTGTTCAAAAGTGTGTATTTAATTTAAGAGAGCACTGCAGATGTTCTAGGTCATCTTAGGAAATGCTCTGAGTTTAGTTCATGCTTTAGTTTGACATGGTCTATTATTCTAAATAGGTTGTGTAAACTACATTGACACAACCTATGTGTCAATGTAGTTTATTTCATTTAAGAGAGCACTGCAGATGTTCTAGATCATCTTAGGAAATGCTCTGAGTTTAGTTCATGCTTTAGTTTGACATGGTCTATTATTCTAAATAAGTTGTGTAAACTACATTGACATCAGGACTAGATGAAATTTACAGAAATGCTTGTCTCTTCTGTGTTTGTTTATTCTTTAGTCGCTGTATGTATATTGCAAAGATATCTGCTTATGATAATTAAAAATATGGATTAAAATGTAATATTAAAATACTGGCGTTAATATTAATTTTATGTAGTAGGCCTATATAATCAGATACAAAGTAACTAAGTAACTAACTACTTGAGTAGTTTTTTCATTGCATACTTTTTTACTTTTACTCAAGTAAATTCTAAAATAGTGACTTTTACTTGAGTAACAATTTCTCTAGTTACTTGTACTTTTACTTGAGTAAAGATTTTGGCTACTCTACCCACCTCTGGTTAGGTTTAGGGTTCGGGCTGTAGGATGGCTTAGTCCTATTTCCCTATAGGGAAAATACAAAATATACCGGCACCAACTGTGGATTACGAAACACACAACGTCATTATATTTTTTATATGGCCTCTAATTGGAGCGGTTTCCCGTCAGACTGGTTACATAAACATTAATAACAGTAGCGTCAGTTCTACCTTATCAATTTGGACCTGATGTAAAGCAGCTTTGTTGTGTGAGCCTTTGTTGTGTTTTCCCAGCGTGTGGCGTTCATGTAAATTTGGGCTTGCTGGTGTCACTACTCCGGGAAGTAGCTCATTGTAGTCCCAAGGAGCTGTTTGTTGTAGACCCTACACACCTTACACACCAACTAAAGTCCCGGTAAAGAACTCCTTTTAGAAACCAATACATACAATAATTTATATATAAATTTAGGACACACACCACACCGGATTCAAACCCACAACCTTAGAGTCTCAAAGCTCACACATTATTTGGGTGTGCCACTCAGTTGACATAATTTACCCATGCTGCTGAGAAGAGCTTTCAGAGCTACAAGCAGCAATATGGTCCAATCACTTAAGGTGCAGAAATGAGAGTGCAAAGCAAAATTAACAGATACAATGTACAAGAAAAACAGATGACATAAAGTAAGAATGAACTGAAGATTTTGTATATTAATGCACCACATGCTATACAGCCAGATTAGTGCATTATGAGAAACAGACAATGTCACAGGACAAGTTAAATTTAGAGAGTTATTTCTTAAGAACAGTATAGCAAATATTAAAAATCTGTTCAGTCATTTCTGTGTGGCTCGATCCAAAGATTATACAAATAGAGTTTGGAAAAAATTCGACCAAATTTGTAAAAGGAGTAGTGAACAAACTGGTTCCCTTTCTGTCGGTCTCTCGACGTTGTGTCGAACCGACAAATGGGGTTCGTCCTTGAGAACCAATCACTTCCGACTTCTTAGAAAAGGCCAAAGAAAAGTGGCGAATTAAATTTGCATGCCGGACTCTGCCCCCGGATATCCGGGTATAAAAGGGAGACGGTGTGCCTCATTCATTCACCTTTTTGTTCTTTGGAGCCTTCGCTCATGATCAACAGACTTCGCTACAAGACTACCGGCTCTACGACGTGGTGCAGCGGACTGTCCCTTCCTGCAGCGACTTCCCCTGGGCGTCTCAGCGGTTCCAGAAGTGTTCGAGTTTTTTTCTCTAAAAGAGCAAATTTCTCCAGCGTGGCATGTCCCGCTGTTCTCTTGGGTGCAACACCAAGACTCCAAGTTCCCACGGGACTCAGCCACCACCTTGTCTGCTTCCCGTTCCATGACGGCAGGACTACGGCCCTGCCGCCCGCTACGGCGAGCAGCGAGGGTGATATGAGGATTACTGTGAGCGCTAATCCGTCAGCCACTGGCTCGCGGACCGTTCGCACCTCGCCTTGCTCGTCTGACCATTCCCCATAAGACGGTCCGCCGTCTTATTCCTCAATCACGTATCGGACACGGTACGTGATGAGATGTCTGTTGCAGCATCGGAGGGTGACTTACTGGCATCAGACTCCGACGATTCCTTGAAGCTCCCTCCCTTGGGGGGTCGAGATCAGGAAGAAGCGGATGTCGAAATGTCAGCCATGCTTTCCCGGGCCGCCGGCATTGGGTTGCGGTGCACCGCACTGCCTCTCCCAACGCTCGCGGCTGGATACACGGGTGCCGTGTTCCCCCGGAAGTGCATGAGGAACCTAGTACGACCTGGAACGCCCCCTTCGGCGCGTACACGTCAACTAGTTCCATCACCCTTTCTTCCCTCGATGGTGGGGCAGCTAGAGGATACGTCGATGTCCCCCCGGGGATCGACCTAGACCAAGCTGTCCCCTCTCTCCATGCTATGGCCTTCCTGCAGACCAATGCGCGGAGAGAGCTCCACGAGGGTAAGACCGACCCAGCGCTTATGCAGGAACTCCGCGGCTTCACCGACCTCGCTCTCGGGCGAACAAGGTGATCGCGCGGGCCCTGGGTCGGGCGATGTCCACACTTGTGGTCCACGAGAGACACCTCTGGCTGAACCTTGCACAGGTGAGTAACTCTGAGAAAGTCCGCTTTCTCGATGCACCCATCTCGCAAGGGGGGGCTGTTTGGTGATACTGTCGGGTTCGACAGTTAGGGAGCAGACAGAGGATATCACGTATGTCCTCCCCAGCCGCGACTCGACCGCCCTCTGGCCGCCGAGATCCCGTGCACCGTCTGCTTCCCAGCAGCCCTGGTCCTCTTCGAGACATCGAAGAGGAGACCACCACCCCATCAGCAGCCGCGGTGAAAGCCAATGCGGCCCTCATGGGAAGACCCCAGGGAGTTCGAGAATACCTTTCTAAAAGTTTTCTCCCTCTCTGGGCGTTTATCACAGCCGCTCTCACCCTCTACACGACGGTGTTCGGCAACTCGACGTTGCGTCGCGGCGAGACCCAATGTCGAGGATAATCAGCAGCCTAAGCACTCTCAATCGACGGTGCTTTGTGCCACATCATCGTCTGGGTATTATCACAGCCGCTCTCACCCTCTGCACGACGGTGTTCGGCAACTCGACGTTGCGGCGAGACCCAATGTCGAGGATAATCAGCAGCCTAAGCACTCTCAATCGACGGTGCTTTGTGCCACATCATCGTCTGGGTATTATCACAGCCGCTCTCACCCTCTGCACGACGGTGTTCGGCAACTCGACGTTGCGGCGAGACCCAATGTCGAGGATAATCAGCAGCCTAAGCACTCTCAATCGACGGTGCTTTGTGCCACATCATCGTCTGGGTATTATCACAGCCGCTCTCACCCTCTGCACGACGGTGTTCGGCAACTCGACGTTGCGGCGAGACCCAATGTCGAGGATAATCAGCAGCCTAAGCACTCTCAATCGACGGTGCTTTGTGCCACATCATCATCTGGGTATTATCACAGCCGCTCTCACCCTCTACACGACGGTGTTCGGCAACTCGACGTTGCGGCAAGACCCAATGTCAAGGATAATCATCAGCCTAAGCACTCTCATTCGATGGTGCGTTGTGCTACATCTTCGCCAGACAGGTAAAACTGCAGAGCCGATCTCCTCCCCGGGGGTCCCCCCCACGGCGAGGGATCCGTACTGCCAGCCATCGAACCACCCCCGGGAGGTCGATGAAGCAGAACGTACCCCTAGCCTCCCTGTCGGTCCCTGGGAGCCTGACAAGAGCTTCCCAAACCGTCACGGTGACTACGGGATACGGTCCGTCTCGGCTACGCGATCCAACTCCCCGGACGCCCGCCCAAGTTTCGGGGCATCCTCTTAACCTCAGCAGAGGCAAGGATGCCCCGTGCTTCGGGCCGAGGTCGCCACCCCTCTGGTGAGGAAGCGATCGTGCTCGTCCCTCTAGCCGAGATGTTCAACGGGTTTTACAGCCCGTACTTCATCGTCCCCAAAAGAGCGGGGGTCGCTAGATCTGCGTACCCTGAACAGGCACCTACTCAAGCTGCCGTTCAGGATGCTCACGCAGAAGCGCATCCTGGCATCTGTCAGATGTCAAGATGGATTCATGGCAATCGACCTGAAGGACGCTTACTCTCATGTCTCTTTCTCCCTCGTCATCGCCCGTTCCTACGGTTCGCTTTCGAGGGTCAGGCATATTAGTACAGAGTCCTCCCCTTCGGTCTGTCCCTGTCCCCACGAGTCTTCACGAAGATCGTGGAAGCCGCCCTCACTCCCCTCAGGGAGAGAGGTGTGCGGGTACTAAACTATCTCGACGACTGGCTCATTTGACACACTCGTGAGATCTGTTATGTACACACAGGGACCTAGTGCTTCGGCACCTAGATCGATTGGGACCACAGGTCAACCGAAAAGGAGCAAGCTCTCCTCTGTGCAGAGCATACTCTTTTTTGGTATGGAACTCAACTCTGTCTCCATTACAGCGCGACTGCGCTCAGTCAGTGTTGAACTGCCTGGAATATTTCAAGCAGTCAGCGGGAGGAGGCTCCTGGGTACATGGCATCCTCGACGGTGGTGATACCCCTCAGGTTGATGCACATGAGACCGCTCCAACACTGGCTACAGAGTCGAGTTCCCTGGAGAGCGTGGCACACCGGCAGCAGGCGGATGGTGATTACGCTTTTCTGCCGACGCACCCTAACCCCTTGGTCTTCAATGACCTTTTCTACGGACGGGGGTCCCTCTCGGGCAGGCGAGACGCGTCAGGGTCGACAGACGCCTCCCTGCAGGGTTGGGGTGCCGTGTGCAACGGGCACGCAGTGTCAGGGCGATGGACGGGCCCCCGCCTGCGCAGGCATATCAATTGCCTAGAGTTGTTGGATGTGCTACCCGCACTGAAGGGGTTACAACCTCTCGTGCAGAACAAGCACGTGCTGGTCCGGTCGGACTGCACAACTGCCGTAGCGTTTTTAACCGCCAGGGTGGCGTTCGCTTATGGCAGCTAACACGACTCGCCCGACGCCTCCTCCTGTGGAGTCCGCAGGGCCACACATATCCCAGGTGACCTGAACCAGACAGCCGATGTGCTCTCTCGTCAGTTGACGCCTCGCGGAGAGTGGCGACTCCACCCCCGCGTAGCCAGCTCATTGGGGACAGTCAGGGCGGGCTCAGGTAGACCCCTTCGCCTCCCTGGACACCACCCATTGCCGCTAAGGTACTCCCTGCCTCGGCACGGAGGCTCTAGCGCACAGCTGGCCGTGGGACAAGTGGAAGTACGTCTTTCCCCCAGTGAGCCTCATTGCACAGACCCTGTGCAAGGTCAGGGAAGAGGAGCATCAAGTGTACTAGTTGCGCCATACTGGCCCAACCGGACTTGGTTCTCGGAGCTAATGCTCTTGACGACAGCTCCCCCCTGGCCGATTCCCCTGACGAAGGACCTGCTTTCCCAGGGGAAGGGCACGTTATGGCATCACGGACTAGACCTCTGGAACCTCCATGTCTGTCCCCTGGACGGAACGAGGAGATCCTGAGTGGCCTAACCCCTGCGGCGGTTAAGACCACTACTCAGGCTAGGGCCCTGGCCACTAGGTGACGATACGCCTAGTGGTGCCTCTTCTCATCCTGGTGCTCTTCTCGAAGAGAAGACCCGTGGAGTTGCTTGATCAAGTGGGTGCGGTCCTTCCAGAGACTCGAGAATATCTCTCCACTTCCACACTGAACGTGTATGTAGCCGCTGTTGCCGCTCATCAAGACCCAGTTGCTGGTAGTCTCTAGGACAGCACAACCTGATCATTTGGTTCCTAAGGGGCGCGGGAAGGCTACCACCTCACCCACACTCCGTACCCTCTTACGACCTTGATGCGGTCCTGGAGCCCCCCGGAGATGCCGCTCTTTCTCACTTCACGATGAAGACAGCTCTCGGGAGGACGCTCAAGAGGGTAGCGGACCTACAAGCATTCTCTGTGTCCACAGATTGCCTAGAACTCGGGCCCGGTTATTCTCACGCTATCCTGAGACCCCGGCCCGGCTATGTTCCCAAAGTTCCCACCACTCCCCGGATACACCAGGTGGTGAACTTACAGGCGCTCCCCACCGGGGAGGAAGACCCAACCCCATCCGTGTTGTGTCCAGTACGCGCATTGTGCCTCTGCTTGGACCGCAGGCAGAGCCGCTGAAGCTCTGAGCAGCTCTTTGTCTGTTTTGGAGATCAGCAGGGAGGGCTGTCTCAAACAGAGATTGGCGCATTGGATCATGGACGCCGTCACTATGGCGTACCTGTCCTAGTTCGCCTACGCCCACTGGGTGAGAGCTCTCTCCACACGGAGTACAGCCTCCTCGTGGGCACTGGCTCGAGGCGCCTCTCTGGCAGACATCTGCGGAGCTGCGGGTTGGGCTACACCCATGACCTTCGCGAGGTCCTACAGCCTTCGCGTAAAACCGGTCGGCGAGTCTTGCGGGCATCAGGCAAGACAGGCGACCGGTAGGGTGTACGCCTATGACAGTACCTGACCCTAGGGGGTCAGCGTACTACTAGCCTCCCTTCTTCCCCCACTGGGTGAAGAACAGGCACTCCATCCGTCACTAGCAAGCACCTCCTGTGGGCGGGCTGGGCAGAGCAGCCCTGCCCCTTAGGCCGGGTATCACCTGAGTTATTCGCAACATAGCTCTAACCGGACCTAGTGCTACCAGACGTTGCAACCCCCCAGCAGGGTGGTTCCGTCTGATGTATCCTCATGCTGGTTCCCACCTTGGTAACCCATGACCTCCTTAGGTGGACCTCCACCTTGCGGTTAACTCCTTCAGTCCGCACTTTCTTCCCATGAGTTCTCCCCCATCGGTGAGACCATGTTGGTATCTCCACTAGTCTCCTCCCTGTGGTAGGAAGTGGTCTCTGTAGAGCATCCCCCGCTTGAGGAAGTATTGAATGAACACACTCAGGCTCTAAAGAAAGCGGCCCGAAAAATGGAGCGCAACTTTAAGAAAACTAAATTAGAGGTATTTCGTACAGCATGGAAGGATAGTATTCGAAAATACAGGAAAGCCCTAAAAACTTCTAGATCCGCCTACTTTTCATCACTAATAGAAGAAAACCAGCACAACCCTAGGTTTTTATTTAACACAGTGGCTAAACTAACAAAAAATAAATCGTCAGTGACTTCTGATCCTGTATATCAGCATAGCAGTGATGAATTTATGAACTACTTCACATATAAAATCCAAGATATTAGAGAAAAAATTATAACAATGCAATCAGAAGTGAAACCCGCTGAACAAACTAACTACAGCGCCCTTAAGGAGAAAATGCAATTATTTTATACCGTAGATCAAGATGAGCTGTCTAAAATTATTAGATCATCTAAATCAACAACATGCATACTAGACCCTATACCTACAAATCTACTGAAAGAGATGCTCCCAGAAATTATAGATCCTCTTCTTGGTATTATTAACTCATCTCTGACATTAGGACATGTGCCTAAAGCATATAAGGTGGCTGTTATAAGGCCCCTTGTCAAAAAAACCCAACTCGACCCTAGAGAACTAAGGAACTACAGGCCTATATCGAATCTACCTTTCATATCTAAAATTCTGGAAAAAGTAGTTTCAACTCAATTATGCTCCTTCCTCCAAAGGAATGACATCAATGAAGAATTCCAGTCTGGATTTAGAGCATGTCACAGTACAGAGACTGCTTTGATCAGAGTTACAAATGATCTGCTATTGGCGTCTGACCGAGGTTGTATCTCGTTATTGGTGCTGCTAGACCTTAGTGCTGCATTCGATACCATTGACCACAGCACACTCCTACATAGACTCGAAAATTATGTCGGCATTAAGGGAATAGCTTTGAAATGGTTTAAATCTTATTTATCCGACCGTTTTCAATTTGTAGCAATAAACAATGAGGTGTCACGCAAATCGCAAGTCCAGTACGGTGTACCACAGGGCTCAGTCTTAGGGCCTCTGCTCTTCGCATTATACATGCTACCTCTAGGAGATATAATAAAGCGACACGGAGTTAGCTTTCACTGTTATGCTGATGATACTCAACTTTATATTTCCTCGAAGCCTCATGAAACACAGCAGTTCCATCGAATAATGGAATGCATAGTCGATATAAAAAACTGGATGAGTAACAACTTTTTATTACTGAACTCGGACAAAACGGAAGTGTTACTTATTGGACCGAAAACTGCTATAAGTAACAACCAAGAATACTGTTTAACTATTGACGGATGTTCCATAAAACCCTCGTCGTCAGCAAAGAATCTTGGCGTTCTATTCGATAGTAATCTGTCATTTGAGAGCCACGTCGCCAACACCTGTAAAATTGCGTTTTTCCATCTTAAGAATATATCTAAACTACGTCATATGCTGTCAATGTCAGATGCAGAGAAGTTAATTCATGCATTCATGACATCAAGACTAGACTACTGTAATGCACTGTTAGGTGGTTGCCCTGCAGGCTTATTACAAAAACTCCAATTGGTCCAAAACGCGGCAGCTCGAGTTCTTACACGTACAAAAAAGTATGAACATATTAGCCCGGTTCTGTCAACCTTGCACTGGTTACCTATAAAGCATCGCGTTAACTTTAAAATCTTGCTTATTACCTATAAAGCCTTACATGGTTTAGCTCCTCAGTACTTGAATGAACTCCTTTTGTATTACAGTCCTTCACGTGCATTACGCTCTCAGGCGTCCTGTCAGTTGGTAATACCTAGAATTTCAAAATCAAGTGCAGGTGGTAGATCCTTTTCCTATCTAGCGCCTAAACTTTGGAATAGTCTTCCCTGCACTGTCCGGGAGGCAGACACACTCTGTCAGTTTAAATCTAGACTAAAGACGCATCTTTTTAATCTTGCATACACTACTCTTCCATAATATAAATCTTCAGAGGGTTTAGGCTGCATTAGTTAGATCAACCGGAACCAAAAACACAACTGATGTACTTGTTGCATCAAAGAGTACAGAACAGTACTCTACTCTCAGCCAGTCTTGTCTCATTGTTCCAAGGTTACCACAGCGAGCAGGATGCAGTTCATGGCCTGACCTGATGGTAGAGCGGAGAATGGGAAGTGGGGACCTGACAAGAGCTGAGATGATAGAGCTGGATAAAGAAGGACGCGGTCTCTTGACATGTCTTCACCACAAAATTTCAAATGCTATTAGATTATTAATGATAATCTTAAACTATAATTTATTTTATTATTAAGTTTATTTATTTTATTTAGCCTTGTTGTGCAAGCTCTCTGGAGCTTGTGCAGAGGCAGCAGCTTTTGCCAGAGGGGAACTGGAATCCCCTGGTTGGGCCTGGGTTCTCCTGAGGTTTTTTTTCTCGATTAGAGTTTTGGGTTCCTCGCCACCGTTTGCATACTGTTTTTGCACTATCTGCCTGACCGGGGGGGCTGCTTTAGAATCTTAAAGTTTTACTTAATTAATATTGCATATAGGAATTTATTATCTGTTATATTTGACCTGTGCTTCTCTCTCCTTTATCCTAAATGTGTGCTCTGAGTGAGCGTGTGTGTGTGTGCGTACTTGTCTGTGTACGTACGTGTGTGTGTGTGTGTGTGTGTGTGTGTTGTGTGTGTGTGCGTGCGCATCCGTGTGTGTGTGTCTCTATGTCTATGTGTGTTAGTACTGTTTTGCATATTGTGTGTGAGGAGTGTTTTGTATGTGGGTATGTCTGTCTTCTGTGTTTTCAACCTTTTCTTGTTTTTGCAGGTACAACTTTAATTATTTTGCTTATAGTCAATATGTCTCATGTACAGCTGCTTTGTAACAATGAAAATTGTAAAAGCGCTATATAAATAAAGTTGAGTTGAGTTGAGTTGAGGAAGTAAGCGCTTACCCAGTGGCCTTACGGTTACGTCTCGGTTACGTTTGTAACCTCGGTTCCCTGATGGAGGGAACGAGACGTTGTGTCCTCTTGCCACAACACGTGCTGTCCACTGCAGCAGTCGTGAGAGGTCTCAGGCTCCTCAGAACTAAGGTGAATGAATGAGGCACGCCGTCTCCCTTTTATACCCGGATATCCGGGGGCGGAGTCCGGCATGCAAATTTCATTCGCCAATTTTCATTGGCCTTTTCTAAGAAGTCGGAAGTGATTGATTCTCAAGGACGAACCCCATCTGTCGGTTCGACACAACGTCTCGTTCCCTCCATCGGGAACCGAGGTTACAAACGTAACCGAGACGTTTTCATGGTTTAAAATAACATAAGAACACAATGTTCGAAAATTACTAATTATTCCATAAAATTCCTTCTTCAAGGTGGGTTTGTGTGACGTTTGGTCCAGAGAGGCATGTTTAAGGCGGAGTTTTAGAGCAGCGCTGCCATGCTACTGGCTGACAGAGAAGCAACTTGACTTTGGCCTTACAGCTAGAAGCCTGAGGCTACTGGCTCGGCCTGGCTCGACGAAAGCCCTGGCAATAATAAATTGCAATATCTTTTTAACTATATCTACACACATATATATTTCAAAATGGCAGACAAGTGGTTCATCCAATCATGCCTGAATCATCATCATCAGATTCGGTATGACTCAAGGAATCTGTAGATACCGAGATCATGAAAATAGCAGCGTTCATTTTGTGACTTGAACAAAGACGAAAATCAAAATTCTAACAGTAATTGGTAGAGTTAGAATGTAAGAAATGTGATGAGCATGATGAGTGAAGGAGGCGCACTAAGTAGATTTTATAATAAGGGGTTCAAAAGTTATATATAAAGCCATTTGAAAAGTGAATTTTTGAACTGGTGGTGGCGGCTCTGTATAGTTATTGCTAGAGACCCCATAACTGGTCAGATGACTATTGAGGACTACCACTACAAGTGTGCCAGATTTCATCATTTTGATTGTCAAACACTCTGGTTGGCACAGGTTACTGTGTGTTTGGTAACAGATAGCAATTAAGTGGATCTGGTTGGAACAGAGCTGGGTCTTTCTCATCCACTATTATTTATATAATAGCCTACTTTTGTTTATTTTTGTCTTTCTTCCTGTAAAGCTGCTTTGAAACAATGAAACATTGTGAAAAGCACGTTATAAATAAAATTGAATTGAATTTATGTTGTATTAGTGTAGATGACATTCACAAAGCATTACACTTTATTCATTTTTTTTTTGTTCTAGTCGACCTACTGTAACTGCTGCAGCACGTGTTTTGAGTCAACACTAATAAGTCAACACTATAAGATTGCGTCTACCTTCCAAAAAAGCCAAGAAGTCAAGCAGGAAAACATTTTAAGAATAGTTTGTCAGCAGTGTGGCAACACTCTGATAACTTACAAAAACTTGGGCTCTCTTTAACCAAAGGGGGAGTGACATTAGAAAATGCTGTCCCCCCTTTTTTTTGTTCACTTAAGCTACTTGGTACTTTGGTGTGGGACATTTCAGTTCTTTATTAATTACATTCAGTTGTCTTAAGTGTGTGTGAGAGTTTGGTTATGGATTAAGATCCACGACTCTACAACCACTAGAGAATAAATGGATATAATGGTAATGCATTGTAATTTTTCCACAGTGGGTGTCAGGGTTAGAATATTATTTAGCTCATTATATAACTACAATTAAAACACAGTATAAAGATCTAATGAATAGATTATTATTATTGTTTTTGCATTTATTCATTTAGCAGACACTTTAATTCAAAGCCACTTAGAAGTGAATTTTTCGAAAGAGCTAAGAAATGGTTTGTTTTACATGTTGGTATTTATGTATTGACATGCCATTTGTGTTTTTTGTTAATCAGTTGATCTAGGTTGTGCAGGAAAGCTAGATAAAAGGGATTGAAACACATCCACCCACGCCAGAGAGAGCAGACAGAGGCAAATGAGATGTCTACGCTACATGACCTGTTTGGATTTCACAGAGTTAAGGCTAATCAATGGACACCCCATGGACTGCTGTTTCCTTTGAAACTGATCAGTGAGTTTATGATATACTTTAGTAGCTTACGTCACACTATGACTTTATCTCCTAGCAGCAGCTTGTGTGTTCAAAACTAATAGGGGATACTTTATCTGAATATTTAATTCAAAAACTAATTCTAAATCAGAACATTTTTGTGAATTCTCCAATCTACAAATCCAGGTTCATCATAAAAAATGTTCTGTGTAGGCTACTAGCTGTGACCTGTTTAACGAAATATTTTTTGGTAGGCCTAATTTTATTTTTTATATTAAAATATTTATTGGAGTAAAAAGTGCAACACGACAATGTCCTAACCACAGTATAACGCCCAATACAGTTATTTTAAGCGTCCAGCGTTGAGAGTGTTAAATAATTGGCTAAAGGTTCCATTAAAACTGACTGCAGCTGAAATCTTTTTGCAGAAATTGACGCATTCACTTTTCACCACACTTACCCTATGTATTTATATTTCTTTCCCCTCTTTGATACTCAGATGCAAAAGCAGACATCGCATCGAAAGCATTTTATTGTACAACATAATTTATAGGCTCTATATCGATAGAACAAAATAATGAGAATGTACAAATTCTTCATGCAAGAATACTGTAGAAAAATATTTCGGGTTCCCGTAAATTTTTTATGCTAAAGCAACGTTCATTTAAAATCTATATTGAACAATTAAGTGATTGAAGAATCTCATTTAAAATTTGACCACATGCATTAATTCGTCTCATTTAAAAGGGTATTGAGACGTAGAAAGGCTGACAGTAAATAGGCTAGAATACGTTCTAGTTCGCCGAAGTAAGGAGGGCATTTCTTTCCGTTCACCACAGCTGTGTATGGAATAAAACCTGTACACATACAGTATATGCAACCTATTATATATCTGTAACAGTAACGCATCTAGAGACACTGTGTAATTGCAACAATATTGTAAAACGCGACTTTGCTTAGGAAATACTCTCTTGCTTTAATTAAATGTTAAGAAACTTGAAAGCGACCAGGAAATTAAACATATACCGTATGGACAGACGAGTGGCCAATAATGTAATATTTTGTGAAACAATAAATAATTATTCATCGGACTAATTTATACACTCCCCTAAAATTATTTATGTTCCGTGGCATCGTACTCTAACTCAAACCGCTTCCCGGGATGTTGTTTCTTATCCTCCGTGTGACTTTTTGTGGCGTTTTCCAGAATCTCGAGTAGGATACTGGCTTGATTACAACCAGCCACATCCCAATCCTCACACGGAGGATTCGCCTCCCACTGTCTTTTTCCAGGATGTTGACGTTTTTCCAGATCCAACAGGTCTCCAGCTGTCCGGTCGCTCTCGTACAATTCGCGCCTACCGGGATGCTGTCGTTTCTGAAGCAGCATCAGGTACCGTCTTCCCGGATGCTGACGTTTGGAGAGCCCGCTCTCTGCGCTCGGATTCTCCCCTATTATCGGCTCCAGAGACAGGCGCTTTCCGGGATGCTGTCTTCTAATCCTCTCCTCATCCTCGCGTTTCCCGGGATGTTGTCTCTTCTCGAGTGAAGAGAAGTCTTCATAGTCCGCATCCTCGCGTTTACCTGGATGTTGTCGTTTGCCCGGGTGTTGCCTCTTCTCCATCCACTCCGACTGGGATAGAACCTCTTCACCTGGTGGGGGAAAAATCAGAATCTACGAATTATTAACTTGAGACGTTTGACTGTGTTATAATGGCAAGCAATCATCTTAAATCGCAAAATGACAGAGAACGCTGATGATTAAGCACTTGCTAAGTAAATAATGCGAACATGTCATCTAACCTAACTCTTTTTCTGCTTGATGTGCTTGGGGCGGACGAATTCAATGCCATAACCAACGGTCAGATCAAGAAGAAATAGTTCTTTAAAAACTTGACTCTTGTATGCAGGTCAGGGATCCACGGTCATTGTTTTTCATAAAAAAAAAAGTCTGACATTCTTTTTTGCTTCATCGGTTATCAGTTCATTGGATCTATAAGATAGATCAATGGCAATATTTTTTGACTCTTTGAAAAATAGTACATTTTTAGAACAAAATACATTTGTTCTACATTTAGAAAAAAATAAGTGTAAAGAATATATTGTCTTTATCGGATTGTAGTATAAGTCTAATTATAACTTCTTAGTCGTTTATAATAAGAGTTTCCATGCTGGTGCATCTTAGGTAGATAGCTACTAACTAATCTGTTATCATGTTTAAGTGGAATTAGCATATTTATGTGAATGTAAGCAGACACCGTTGGCGTTGTTCTCGTCCTCCATCTGTGTGAGCATAGAGCTGATGAGCAGACTCTCGGCGCGCTGGAAGAGCTCACCAAGAGACGGGTCTTCCTTACCCGGCAGACTCTGGCACTGAGTCATGGGTGACATAAACACCGACAGGGAGGCCAAGATGATCATACACGCCGCACTCATGGCAACCTATGTCCTGCTCGCCAATACAAGCATGAATTAATTCATATAACTCAACAACATAACTCAATGTGTTCAAAAAATGAATTTTATAGTTCAGAATGAAACAACACATAAAATCCATCACTATGAACCTTCCACAATGTCCTATAATACGTTGATATGGTTATCATTTAGTACATTAGCCTATATATTAAAGCTTTTTTAGAGGGTAGAAAGATAAAAGACTGCATACTGCATAAGTTTCTCTTTATC
The DNA here is from genome assembly GCF_024868665.1 of Triplophysa rosa. NCBI lineage: Eukaryota > Metazoa > Chordata > Actinopteri > Cypriniformes > Nemacheilidae > Triplophysa > Triplophysa rosa. The sequence goes on along the minus strand of NC_079906.1, from coordinate 1,434,458 downwards.
TTACCTGCAGTGGATGGTTTATTCACTTGCAGTCTCCTGTGGAAAATCTGTTGAAGATGAAAAGCTATAGGCTATCTAGATAAATAAGCAACTCGAGTTCAAATGCAGCTGTCCTCAAAACTTTGACTGTTCAGGCCGAGGTTAGTAGTGTGAAGCGTGAAGTCGCATGAACTTTTTATATAGGCGTTCTCCGCCCCCGTCACAGCGACCCTTTGACGATCTAAGACAACTTCATCACTTTGATGTCATGCTTGCAGTACACATTTATCCATGAGGGGGGCAGCATGCTCCTACACCGGCTGCTAAAGGTATTCTAATCTCCAATAAATATGCATCAATGTACTTATGTTTATACGTCAATTTCTGTATGGGCATATGCCTCAAAGCTTCGCCTTCAAAAAAGTGAATATTTTCACAATTTTTGTCCAGGAACCAAGATACCTCTTTAAAACACATTGACCTTTTGTGACAACCTGCCCCAACAGCGAATAGCAAATCATCACAATCACTAAAATGCAAAAACGTAAAGTGTAAGGTACAATAATCAAAATATTAGCCAACAGTAACCAAAATAAACAGATTGTAAAAAAGAACAAATAAAATACAAAAATTAAGAAAAAACAGCATTAACCCAATAACATTGTGCATGAAAGATCAGGATTATCAAGTGTATTTGTCAAAAATTGATCAATGTACACCAGAGTGCAGTTTATCATTACACTTACTGTTCAATGCAATGTATTTGACCCTTCCTTTCCAGTTTTACATATGAAGTAGAAAGTATCATGAACTGCCATTTTTACAATATCTTTGTAAAATTCACTGGTTTTTAACAAATATTTTACTTATATAAAAAACAAATACATGTTATTTGTATACATGTTATAAGAAAAATCATGACTGACCATATGAGGACCATTCAAAGTACTGCTGTTGAACCCATAAAAATAGCAAAAAGAAGGAACGTGCAAACATTTGCCACAATTGTAAGAATGATTTATGGGTGTTTTCACACTTGGGTCCTGAACTCAAACCCCTTTAAAGATGCACTGTAATCAAAATGTAAGTTTTTTCCTTATATTAAAAATATGTTAGCCCTATGGACATCAATAGACTGATATGCTCCTAAGCGGCTCCTAAGCGGTTAGAGAGTGGGACTATTGACTAGAAGGTTGCCGGTTCGATTCTCCGTGCCGACGGGTAATGTCTGAGGTGCCCTTGAGCAAGGCACCTTACCCCTGTTTGCTCCCCGGGCACTGCAGTGATAGCCGCACACTGCTCTGGGTGTATGTGTGTTCACTACTCACTGGATGAGTTAAATGCAGAGGTCACATTTCAGGTATGGGTCACCATATCTGAAAAATAGGTCACTTTCAGTTTCAGTTCCGTAGAGTCTGCAGACTCTGCACCCTTAACTATGAACGCTGCTGAAGCGGCGTGTCATATCAGCCACTTGTTCACACATTTATTATGTCCTACATGTTGAATGATGCATAGTGCACTAGATAGGGTAATAACATAAATTACAAGCTTTAAATTACATTTCCCTTTCATGCCGTCTCTCAACGTTGTGTTGAGAGACAGACTGTGGTTTGATCTTGAGAATCTATCATCTCCGAGAGGAATTTAAAAACGCCAATGAACTTGGCGAATGGCAAACGCACGTGCTGCATTCATTCACCTTTTGGTCTGAGGAGCCTGAGCATCCCTCGACCGCTGCGGCGGGTGGCCAGCGTTGTGGCAAGAAGGACACAACATCTCGTTCCCTCCATCAGGGAATGGAGGTTACATCCGTAACCAAGACGTTCCCTTTCTGTCGGTCTCTTGACGTTGTATCGAGCCAACAGATGGGGTTCCTATGGAAAACACCACAGCGCTGTGCCGCGTCACAATCTCTAGCAGAGCGACGCTGACTGGCCTGGGCGGGTCAGGCGTGAGCGCTAGTGCAAAATTGTAACCGTCCAGTGGAGAGGTAGGGGGTCCCAGAGCATTTTGGAAAAAGGTGGGAAGCCCCTGCCACCGGCCGTCACGGGCGGAGGCCTTGATTCTCTAACAGCGAGAAGCCGCCCGGCACCGTAAGGACCACTGGTTAAGCATTAATCCCCCCTCGGGGAAAAACGCTACAGAGAGCACTATCCTACCATAGGGAGGAATTAGTGCAGACACCACATGGTCTCACCATTAGGGGAGAACTCATGGGAAAACGTGCGGACTGAAGGAGTTAACCACAAGGTGGAGGTTCACCTAGGGAGGCCAAGGTGGGAACCATTCATGAGGATACATCAGACAGAACCGCCCACAGGGGGGAGGGGGTTACCACGTCTGGAGCACTAGGTCCGGTTAGAACTATGTGGTAGATAACTCAACAGTTCCCGGCCTAAGGGGGAGGAGCTAGTGATGGATGGAATGCCTGTTCTTTACCCAGTGGGGAAAGAAGGGAGGCGTAAATAGCCGCTGATCCCCCTAGAGGAAGGGGGAAGGGCTTTCGTAGGCATACACCCTACCGGCTGCCGGTCCTACACGTTGCCCTGCCAGACGCGGGCTGACACCGGTTCCACGCATAGGTATTAGAACCTCGCGAAGGTGTTGGGCGTAGCTCAACCCGCAGCTCTGCAGATGTCTGCCAGAGAGGTGCCCTGAGCCAGTGCCCATGAGGAGTGTGCCTCACTCCTAATGGGCAGGGACAATCTTGAGATCGGTATACCGTAGCGACGGCATCCACGATCCAGTGCGCCAGCCTCTGTTTGGAGACAGCCCTCCCCTTCTGCTGACCTCCAAAACAGACAAAGAGCTGCTCAGAGCATCTGAAGCTCTGCGTGCAGTCCAAGTAGACGTGCAGTGCGCGTACTGGACAGAACACGGATGGGTTGGGTCTTCCTCCCCGGTGGGGAGCGCCTGCAGGTTCACCACCTGGTCTCTAGGGGGAGTGGTGGGAACTTTGGGCACGTAGCCGGGCCGGGGTCTCAGGATAACATGAGAATCACCGGGCCCGAGTTCTAGGCAATCTGTGGACACGGAGGGTGCTTGTAGGTCCCCTACCCTCTTGGAGGTGAGCGCCATCAGGAGAGCCGTCTTTATTGTGAGGTGAGAAAGAGCGGCAGCTCCGAGGGGCTCGAAGGGGGGGGCCTCTTGAGGCCCGCCACCTAGGTCACAAGAGGGTACGGAGCGCACGAGGCGGTAGCTTCTCGCGCCCCTTAGGAACCTAATGACCAGGTCGTGCTGTCCCAGAGGATTTCCAGCAACTGGGTCGTGATGAGCGGCCGTAGCGGCTACATACACTCCCAGTGTGGAGGGGGGAGAGGTTACTCTCCAGTCTCTCTTGAGGAAGGGACAGCGCGTTCCCGATCGAGCAACTACGCGGGTCTTCTCTCTGAGAAGAGCACCGGGACGAGAAGAGGCACTACTTATGGGCGTATAGCCGCCTAGTGGCCGAGGCCCTAGCCTGAGTGATGTCCCAACCACCGGGGGTGTGCCACTCAGGATCTCCTCGTCCCGTCCAGACATGGAAGTTCCAGGGGTCTGCCTGGGATGCCGTAACATGCCCCTTCCCCTGGGAAAGCAGGTCCTTGGCCAGGGGGATCGGCCAGGGGGGAGTTGTTGTCAAGAGCCTTAGCTCCGAGAACCAAGTCCGGTTGGGCCAATAGGGTGCAACTAGTACCACTTGATGCTCCTCTTCCCTGGCCTTGCACAAGACCTGTGCCATGAGGCTCACTGGGGGGGAAGGCGTACTTCCGCTCACCCTGCGGCCAGCTGTGCACTAGGGTATCCATGCCGAGGGGTCCCTCAGTCAGGGAGTACCAAAGCGGGCAATGGGAGGAGTCCGGGGAGGCAAACAGGTCCACCTGCGCCTGGCCGAACTGCTCCCATATGAGCTGGACTGCGCGGGGATGGAGTCGCCATTCTCCGAGAGGCGCCGACTGACGAGAGAGTGCATCGGCTGTCTGGTTTAGGTCACCTGGGATGTGTGTGGCTCGCAGGGAGCTGATCACCTGCTGACTCCAGAGGAGGAGGCGTCGGGCGAGTCGTGTTAGCTGCCGTGAACGAATGCCACCCTGACGATTGATATATGCTATGGCAGCTGTGCTGACCTGACCGGACCAGCACGTGCTTGCCCTGCACGAGAGGTTGCAACCTCTTCAGTGCAAGTAGCACAGCCAACAACTCTATGCAGTTGATATGCCAACGCAGGCGGGGGCCCGTCCACCGCCCCGACACTGCGTGCCCGTTGCACATGGCACCCCAACCCTGCAGGGAGGCATCAGTCATCACCACGACGTCCCTTGCACCTGCCCTAGGGGGACCCTGTACGCAAGAAGGTCATTGAAGACCAGGGGGTAAGGGTGCGTCGGCAGAAAGGCGTGATGACCATATGCCTGCTGCCGGACATCTGACAGACGTCAGGATGCGCCTGTGCGTGAGCATCCTGAACGGCAGCTTGAGTAGGTGCCTGTTCAGGGTACGCAGATCTAGAATGGGGCGCAATCCCCCACCTTTCTTGGGGACGATGAAGTACGGGCTGTAAAACCCACTGAACATCTTGGCTAGAGGGACGAGCTCGATTGCTTCCTTCGCCAGAAGGGTGACTTCGGGCCAAGGACCTTGGCCCGAAGCTCTGACTGAGGTTGAGAGGATGCCCCGAAACTTGAGCGGGCATCTGGCGAATTGGATCGCGTAGCTGAGACGGATCATCTTCCCTAGCCACCGTGACGGCCTGGGAAGCCGTAGCCAGGCTCCCAGGAACCGAGACAGGTGGACTAGGGGTTCAATCTGCTTCATCGTCACCCCGGGGGGTGGTTAGATGGTGGGCAGTGCGGATCCCTCGCCGGGGGGGAGGGGGCCCCGGGGAGGAGATCGGCTCTGCTGACTTACCTGCCCGGCGATGACGCAGCTCAGTCTGACTGAGAATGCTGAGGGCTGCTGAGTGTGCTCCATGTTGTGTTTCGCCATGACGCAACGTCGAGTTGCCGACCACCGTCGTGTAGAGGGTGAGAGCGGCTGTAATCCCTACCCAGAGAGAGAGAAAACTCTTTTTGTAAGTATGTGGGAGTATGAGGCCCCCGGAGGGGCCCAGCAGATGCTGAGACGGTGCAGGAACCGTCCCAATCCGACCGCCCAGCGGTGGAATGGCTGGGTGCGGGCCCGATGGTACACTTGATCTCCCTGGGGTCCTCCCATCAGGGCCGCTTCTGCTTCCACGGTGGCTGCTAAAGGGTCCGTGGTCTCCTCCTCGACGTCTTCTTCCGGGGCTGCCTGCGTAGGGGGCGCTGGAGCCGGCGATGAGGAGGGCCGGGGCTGCTGGGAAGCAGACGCCGCACGGGATCTTGAATGTTTAATGGCCTCCGTCTGCTTCTTCACCGTCGAGAACTGCTGGGAGAAATCCTCGACGGTATCACCGAACAGCTCCCCTTGCAAGATGGGTGCGTCGAGAAAGCGAACTTTCTCAGCGTCATGCATCTGTGCAAGGTTGAGCCAGAGGTGTCTCTCCTGGACCACCATAGTGGACATCGCCTGATCCAGGGCCCTCGCGGTCACCTTAGTCGCCCATGAACGAGATCGATGGTGGTGCGGAGTTCCTTCATTAACCCTGGGTCGGTCCTCCCCTCGTGGAACTCCTTCAACGCCTTGGCCTGGTGGATCTGCAGGATGGCCATGGCGTGGAGGAAGGAGGCAGCCTGACCCGCGGCAGCGTAAGCTTTCGACATCAGAGATGCCGAAAACGTACACGCCTTGGACGGGAGTCTAGGCCGACCCCTCCAGGTGGCGGCCATCTGCGGGCACAGGTGTACCGCGATGGCCCGTTCAACCTGGGAGATGTCGACATAGCCCCTGGCTGCCCCACCATCGAGGGAAGTGAGGGTGACCGAAAAGAGGGCATTCCATGTCTTACTAAGCTCCTCATGCACTTCCGGGAAAAACGGGACCGGGGTCAGGCGCGGCTTGGAGTCGCGTCCGGACCCGAGGTACCACGTATCCAGCCGCAAGTGTTGGAGGAGAGGCTGTGCGGTGCACTGCAGCCCAATGCTCGTGGCGGCCCGGGAAAGCATGGTTGACATCTCTATGTCCGCCTCTTCCTGGGCTCAACCCCCCGAGTGAGGGAGCTCCGAGGAATATCAACCCCGCCGCTTGCCGTCGGGGACGGCAGGGCCGTAGCCGCTGCGGTCCTAGGACGGGAAGCTGACGAGGTGGCGGCTGCTCCAAAAAGAACACAGCTACCCATGACCGCAATGTCTGAATCGCCATTCGCCCGCAGTGCAGGCAGGACATATCCACAAAGGCTGCCTCAGCGTGCCGGAGACCCAAACACTTGAGGCAGACATTGTGTCCGTTGTAGAGAATTTAGCATAAGCCAAATGGTCGGAGTCATTGAAAGAAGAGCCATCAAACCCCACTCCCTTTTGTCCTGGTTTCTTTTGCTATCATCATCAAAAGACCATAGCAAAAACCTGGCTCCAGGGGTCTGGTTTTAGAGTTTTGATAACGTTTTGTCTCTCTGTTGGATATTTACGACCCCTATGCTTCAAAGCATTGGTGAGAAGTCTCTGTCTCATCTCTATCTTAACATCTGAGGCTAACCAGAGAAATGTCCCTGACAATAGGAACTTATGTGATTAAACTGTCCTTTTCTATACATATATCTAAATATCTAGGTTGTGTGTTGGCGCTCGTGCCATTTTAAATAGTCTGTCACAGTTAGATATACAAGTTTAATTCAGGCTTTGTTTGTATGCGTTCCATCTGAATGAATCATGACTTGTTGCAATTCAAACCTGTCCATTTTTGATATCTAAATGTTTGTCTTTACAATTCCTCTTTGTATATATACATTGTGTGACCATAGAACACTTTCTTTTCATTAGGTTATAATTGGGAATGATATTTTGTAAGTAGATGCAAATTAGCTGTTGAGTGGACAAAGAACCTCTTCCCTGCTCAACTCTGATTGGTCGATTCAAACTCAGGTGGGCCTGCCCTCTCGTGAGTTTAAATATCGAGCCTGCTCTGAAAACCTCGCTTCTCTTCTCTTCTCTTCTGGCTTCGTCTCGTCCTCTCGTCTCTTCGGAGACTGCCCCCCCCCCGGGGAAAAGGATGGAACAATAGACTTCTACTGCCACGTGGTTAAGCCACGCGGGCCGATCACAATGCCAGCAACTTTCTGCAGGACTGCCTTTCTGAAACCTTTTGAACAATTCCATCTCTACACGTGCATACGGATATCGGTCCAGCACAGAGCTTGCAAGTATCCATTTCTATTTATAGAATAGCTGCGTTAAGTCTGTGCCTCTTTGTTAAAGATGATTTTTATTGGTGTTCAGAAATCGCTGCCATGCCCTCTCTCTCTCTCTCTCTCTCTCTCTCTCTCTCTCTCTCTCTCTCTCTTCTCACTCCTTCTCCCTCCGCGCTACCAAGCGTATTTGTGTTTAAATGTTTTGTTCATTTTATGCGATCGTCATTGTTTTGTTATCATGTAGAGTAGAGTTTAATAAACGACCATATATATTCATTTGTGATGGGTTGTCTGTATTCACGCTCACAAACTTGATCCCTTCTACTGTGTTTCGATTCGCTACATTTGCTCTAAATCCTGTTTGGTAAAGTCACGTTACTTATGGCCATGAGATAATGTAAAGTATATAATATCATTGAGGCATTCGCTGGACGAATGCATACAAGTATTGTTATGCTTTATATTACTAATCAGAGACCGTAAAATATGTATATTTGATCACTAAACTAAACTAAACTAATTCCTAAAACTAATAACTCATTTCATGGATATGATCTTGAAAGATCTGGTGGAGAACCATATTTGGTGAGCTTTGCTCATCAATATAATAACGTTAGCTAAAACCGCTACATAATTGGTGGAGAATGCAGGCACAATTTTAAACCTTGTTTTGTGAGCAGAACTCAGTGACTATTCATGAGTGTTTCTATGGGTGTTTATTGAAACCTCATGCCTGATGCTGTCGCAGAGCCTTTACCACCTTGTAATGCCGCTTCTATTCAAACAAGAGAAAGGATTGTGCACAGACTTGGGTAAATACGCATATGAGCGTGATGCGAGCTTAGAAAAGCAGGATTCAATGATTTTTTGTGTTGCACAGCATATTGGAAAGTACACAACATCAGTTAAAGTATTAAGGTTTATTAATCATTTGATTAGCGCATGTAGAAATTTGTTTCAGTGACTTGTTTATTTGCAGTAGTGTGTTTGACATGTTTGTCAGTTGATCCTTTAAATAATTTATGGCTTTCGTTGTGTCCTCTTGATTTTGAAGCACTGCGTCAGTCAGGACTCTAGCACCGTGACACATGGTGGGGTTTGAATAGACCCTGCTCCTCCCGCTCCTCCAGCCGTTCCACCTCTTCCTGAATGCTCACTGGACCTGCTGTTTGAGTTATTAAATATTTTTTCAGATCAATTCCCACATGTGTGGGAAATTTGTTTTTGTACAGACCAAAATAAACGCTATGTTTGTTTAATTTACCTGTGGTTTGGGTGTTCGATGGCCCAGCTGCTGTAGGGAGTGTGTCTGTGTCAGCATCATTTATGATTCCAGAAATAGCAGTGTCACCTATTATGCTGGCGATACGGGTATATGGGTGTAAGTTGTGCTGCCATTTGTCCTCCTCCAGTAGCAGATGTTTCACGTTTGTATGTGGTGACCCTTTTTTTGGCAGCAATTTTAATGTCAAACCATTTCTTTTTTATTTCTGCCACTGTTCTTTCCTCTGACTCAACAGAATTAACAGCAGCTGATATTTTCTCCCATGTACTATTTTTTCTTTTGTTAGTTAGGCTTGAAGTGAGTGACCCAAATAACACTTTTTGGTTTTCTTCCACTTGACTCACCATTACTTCAATTTCTACCTCTGAGAAGTTTCTCTTTTTTGCCCTCTTTGCCATGATTTCGGTTAAAACACACGTATTCATGTGATTTATAAAGGGAGGTGTTGTCACCATATATGGTAAATTGGAGGCATTTCAGAATGCTAATTACCGTGAAAGAGCGTGGTAGCTTTCTTGTGGCTCAGTGGTAAGAGCATGGCACTAGCAATGCTAAGGTCATGGGTTCGATCCCAGTGGATTGCAACTAGTCAGAAACAATGTATAATACAATGCAATGTAAGTCGCTTTGGATAAAAGCCTCTGCCAAATGTAATAAATATAATGTACTTGTGCACATGTGGAATTTATCAACAATGATTGCTTTCTCGTGTGCGTACGAACTGCGTGAGCACGTTTGACAAATACGGATGTTTTTGTATTTACACACAATCTAAATTTCATTCGTACGACAAAATATTGAACCTTTTCTACGCACTTTTGATAAATGAGGCCCCAGGTGTGAGAATTAATGTTCTAACCGGACATCATGTGCCCGTTTAAATAATCCAAACCAAGTGTGAAAGAAGTTTTTACATGGTCCTTTGAGCCGGATAAGTGGACTGCTACAGCCATGTCTTACCCAGAAAGAGAATTGCCTGTTGTCCGACCAAGGAGACGAGTGAACCCACCAGCTTACCTCAGAGACTACGAGTTCAGCGGACCTGATTCTCATTGACAGCAGCTTGATGCAGTGGAGAAATTGGGACTTGTGGGGGAGTCTGAGGACCCTGTGACATCTTGAGACAAGATGCCCAGGTCTTCACCGGGCGGCAGTGACCCTTACTGTGTCCCTCACTGTTAACCCCAGTAAGGCCTACACGATCCGTAATGCCTTCACAGCAAAAGTACTTGGTCTGGCAGAACATAAACACTTAGTCAATGTCCTGCAAAGGAAGTTCAAGCATCTTGCCGGGCTACCACTGCAACAACTATACGAAGAATACCCTGTACTTCTCACTGGTTCGGATTACCCCGACATCATCGCACCCATACAGCCAGTCAGACTGGGGCTGCCTGGTGGGTCAGAGGCAGTAAGAACATGTCTGGGATGGACACTGCAGGGTACAACTCAAGAATTGTGCAGTCACCTTTCCCCTGATAAATGTCTTTTCACTACGGTGTGGCCCATTAATGACCTCTTTGCAAATGTGAAGAGACTGTGGCAAAATTATTTTCTACCCTACCAGAGCGAAAAAGTTGATTACGAGATCACGTCAAGACAAAGAGTCCATTCAGCTTCTGCAAGAAAACACGGTGAGAGTGGATATTGATGGTGTCCACCGATATGCGACTCCTTTGCTTCGTGTCAAGAACATGCCACGTCTCTATGCACTTAAAGAAGCTGTCCTGATGCAGCAAGGGGGGATTGAGAAACGTTTAGAAAAAGACCCTGAACAAGCTGCTGCATACCAAAGGGAGCTGGTCAAGCTAGTGCAAGCTTCTTATGTTGTGAAGCTCAGTCAGGACCAGGTGGACAACACGAAGAAGCCCTGGTACATCCCACACCACATGGTGCAGCATACTGGGAAAGGCTGGGTAGTCTTTAACTGTACCTTCTCAGACCAAGGGCACAATCTGAATGAGCTCCTATTACCTGGTCCATCACTTGGTCCGTAACTGCTAGCAGTCTTTCTGCATTTCCGGGAGCACTCTTTTGCGATCAGTAGTGACATCCGAGGCATGTTCCATCAGGTACGCCTCTTGCCAAAGGATAAACCACTGCTGAGATACATTTGGAGACAAATGCAAAGAGACAGAATCCCTGATGTCTATGAATGGCAGGTGCCGCCTTTCAGGATGACCAGCAGTCCGTGTTGTGCCTCATTTGCTTTACAAAAGCATGTTCTCGATAACAGCCAGCCTGGAGAGGACACACAGGTTTCTGTGGAGAGGTCATTTTATGTTGACAATTGCCTACAGAGCTTTGCTTCCCCTAACACAGCCAATAATCTAGTTGACACACTCCACGGCCTCCTAGCATCTGGCTGCTTTGAGCTACCATGGTGGGATAGTAATGACCCTTCAGTTACAAGCAATCTGCCAGTCGACATTCAGTCTCAGAGCAGCATTCTCTGGCTTTGTGAGGGTCACCAAGATGCCCAGGAATCAACTCTTGGCCGTCAATGGAACTGCCAGTCAGGCACCCTCTCCTACAAACAACGCAAACCTGACTGTCAAGTGCCAACCATGCGAAGTATCTTCCAGATTCTCACTAGGCAACATTATCACCTTAGCTACATTGTACCATTCACCACTCGTGCCAAAGTAATAGTACAGAAGCTGTGGGACAAACAGAGGGAGTGGGGTGACCCACTTTTGCCAAATTACCTACTAGAGTCTTGGAAACTCTGGGAGAGTGAGTTGGAGGATCTGCAGCACATTACTTTACCCAGATGTTATTGCAGCAAGGAGCTAGACTGCTCTACTAGTATTACTAGTAATACTAGTAGTATTTTCTGTGATGCCTCAGAGAAGGCTTATGACTACTTAAGAACAGAGAACCGTCGAGGTAAAGTGGAGGTGGCATTTTAACAGCTAGGTCCCGTGTTGCCCCAAAGAAACAACAGAGCATCCCTCGTCTCGAGCTGTGTGCAGCACTCACAGGGGGCACAGCTCGCTAAAGTCCTGAAAGCAAAGATAAAATTGCCACTCAGTAACTTCAAATTGTGGTGATTCCACTACAATACTGACCTGGCTCTTATCATACTCTTGCCGCTTAAAGGTTTTTGTGGGGATTACCAGGGGAAAGTCTCCCTCTGATCTCATCAAAGACAACGTTCCTTAAATGTTCCTTAAACAAACACCAGCCAGCTGGACCAAGATGCCACCATTAGCCCATGTAGCCTACGACAGTGAGTTGAAAAAAATCAAACTTCTGTGGACTGTTAACTTCTGCTCTGTCAGTACCAGATCTTAATCAAATTCTCAATCTCCCAGACTACTTAAAGGCCCTTGTACAACCCTCAAATGAGAGCTCAGCCTCAACTGCCATGGCAGAAGACTATAAAGAAGCCGAGCTCACAGTCCTCCATCAAATCCAGCTGGAATCATTCCCCGACGAGGTGTCGCACTTGGAATCTGGTAAACCCCTACCAAGCAATAGTCAACTGCTGTGTCTAGCCCCTGAAATGGATAACAGCACCCATCTCATTCGTGTTCGTGGCCTCAGACAAATCAGTCCACTAGAAGAAGATAACATCCACCCCATCCTCCTCAACCCACATCACCCACTCACTAAGCTGATCATTAAGGATTATGATTATCGTCTGCATCACGCTGGACCACAGAGGGTGTTTTCAGAACTTAGTAGGAAATACTGGATACTGAGAGGACAAGCAGCAGTCAGACAGCATCAACGCCAATGTACTGAATGCCAGAAATGGCGGGCCAAACTGCATCCCCCTAGAATGGCAGACCTCCCACCAGCCAGGTTAAGAATTCACCAGCCAGTTTTCTACTCAACAGGTATAGATTGCTTCGGTCCCTATCTCATAGAGGTGGGACACAGAAATGAGAAACGCTGAGGGATTATTTTTACTTGTTGCCATACATATTGACCTCCTCTCAAGTCTGGATGGCCTGATGGCCCTTCGTCGCTTCATTGCTCAGCGAGGCAAACCCTTTGAAATTCTTTCAGTTCAAGGCACGAACTTCAAGCGTGGGGATAGGGAACTTTGGGAGGCCTTTGCAGCTCTTCAGCCCAAGCTCCAGGCTCAACTTGCAAGCCAGCAAATTAAGTTCTCGATCAATCCGGTGGATGCTGGGAGCGAGAAAGTCGAACCTTGAAAACATCCCTCCAAGTGACCCTCGGAGCACAAATAGTGACTTAAGAAGTACTGCGGACTGTTCTCATTGAAATAGAGGGTATACTAAATGCCAAACCACTCGGTTACACATCTTCAGACATTGCCGACCCTGATCCAGTTACACCTAACATCCTGTTGATGGGGCGGCGAGATACCTTGCTACCACAAGTGACATACAAAGATTCCAAACTCTTGAGCAGAAGGAGATGGAGGCATAGTCAGCTGTTGGCTGATCATTTCTGGAAGCAATTCATCCGTATCTACCTACCAAGCCTTCAAACCTGACAGACGTGGACATCAGAGAAGAATAATCTAAGAGTATGTGAAACCATGGTGATTGTGTCAGCATTCTGCCTGTTATTACCTGTTTTGGTGGTTCTGGCTAAATTAAATGTTGCATAGCATTCTATTTTTAAGACACTCTGAAGAAGCCTTCATTTCCTTTCAGAATTACAATGAGGTATATAATGAGTCTAGAACTGACGGGCGACTCAAATCTTATTGTTAAAAGCAAACATCATTCTTGCTAGGCTTCCTCTAAGCCCCACTGAATTCATTATGCACAGCTCACAGCGTTTAAAAATCTTGACAAACTCCCATACAGTTGGCCAGCTGATGGTAGAATGACAGCAAGGGAATCACTATGTAATGGATTAAATCAGGCCTATTTATGCACTGTCATGTCCAATACTTCAACTGTCAACACCATTCATTTCATATGTACAGGGGGAAAGAAGAGGAAAATAAATTAATTGGCTTACATTTTAGGAGGACCTTCCATGCATGAGATACATGTTTAGGAAATCAGTCTGTGGTTTACCACACTAAATTTATTAGACTATTAGATGTTAACATGCTACAGTTCTAGAATATTTAAAAACTTTGCAATTGATTTTAAATGGAAGAGACATTTTCTCTTGGTTTGTCTGTTTCTTAGGCCCATATAGCCTGCACAGATCTCGGCTTTTTGAGACAGGCAACATTCAACACTTTTTCTTGACAAAGTTTCCTTCTATAAAGATTTCTACCAGTTGATTCTGGCTTTCTACATCAACTCTTTTTTGTTGAGTGAAATACATTCATCTTTTGTGTTCATAAGACAATACACACAGAATCACTTATAACAGTGCAAATTATCTGACAAGCAAATTTGACCCAAAAGGTCATGCTGTCAAGCTGTAATTGCTGGATGAATGCGAACACACACACACATGCAGGCACGCATGCACACACACACACACACGCACACGCACACGCACACGCACACACACACACGCGCACACGAACACGCACACGCACACGCACACGCGCACGCGCACGCGCACACGCACACACACACACACACACACACACACACACACACACACACACACACTTACTCTCTCACGCACACTGTTTAACTGTGAATCATGGAACTTCAATTTAAAATACAATCAACTTATTTATTTGTGCAAAACTCAAGGGGAAACAAGAGGCAGAGGAAATGCTTATTCAGATATAATGATCAGTGTGTTTTTTTTCTTTACTTTGTACATTTATCGCTTTAGTCTGGTCGAAAAAAGTTGCATTGATTTTTTTTTCCAATTTTCCTTCTTACAGTGTTTACCTGCTTGTCGTGGCAATGTGTATTGCTGTGTGTATATGTATATGTCCTTTGGCAGTCTATTAAGCACAGAAAATTATCATTAATATTTACAGATATATTTGGAAGACTACACTATTGGGACTTCTAATAGTGCTTATTTGTTTTCTTACATAATGAGTTGGGCTAGGATAAAGAAATGATAGAAAAACGAAATATTTTTTGTACTGATGCGACAGTACTCACAGAGTTCTTCTCAAATAATTTAATTCATTTGGAAAAGTAAAAATGCTGAATTATTTTATTCAGAACACTCTTGGAAGGTTTGTATCTCAAGATCCATACACTGTTGAATATCATCTCTGAGAGTCAACAGTAATGGTGATTTGTACACATGCACCAGCAATCCCTCCTCACTTAAGATGTAGTATTGCAAGACTGGTTGACTCAGCCTTAGTCTCTTCATGTTCATTAAGACATAAATGTCAACAGAGGGAAAAACTTCTTTGTGTCTTCTAAGACAGTTGACATTTCTGTCATTCCCCTGAAATTGTAGTTTAAGTCTGTTTAAGTCAGCCTTAAATTCACATACTGTATTCAAGTACACTCATTAACTTTTGTATGATTACACAATCAAATAAATAAAAAATATTGATGTGTGATCTTGCACTAATAGTTTTTTGTTCAATGAAATGGTTAAAAATTTAACCCCTCAGATTATCTTAATTAGAGCACCCTTAGTGTGACCAAATTTGTTCGCCTTGTGATCTCAATAAATGTAATAAATGTAAAAGCACTTCAACCTCATATATTTTAGCATGTTATTTTCACTTAAAATTCTCTTAATTCATTCCATTAATTAAAACACAGTGAAAACCTCAAAATAAGTCCTACTTTTGTTTCTGTAGTGACATCTGATTGAATCAAATTAGAAATTACATAAAATATCAATGGCCACTACAAGGCTGTAGTACTCACTGGCTGCATAAGATGAAAATTATAAACTAATGCTATAACAAACGTAACCTCTTAACTTCAATATTTGATCACAAGTAAGAATTATAGAATTAAAAAAAAAACCTTTGCGTTGAGTGAGATTGTGCAAAGATGCCGAAATACGCTTAATCAAATCAACTCAAGTCAACTTTATTTACAGTATATAGTGCTTTTTACAATTGTCATTGATACAGAGCAGCTGTACATAAGACATATTGACTATAAGCAAACCAATTAAAGTTGTACCTGCAAAAACAAGAAAAAGGTGAAAACAAAAAAGACAGACATACCCACATACAAAACACTCCACACACACAATATGCACACGTACTAACACACAGATACACAGACACACACACGCACACACACACACACACACACACACACACACACACACACACACACACACACACACACACACACACACACACACACACACACACACACACACACACACACGCACACACACACACACACACACGTACACAGACAAGTACCCACACACACACACGCTCAGTGAGAGCACACATTTAAGATAAAGGAGAGAGAAGCACAGGTCAAATATAACAGACTATAAATTCCTATATGCATATTAATTAAGTAAAACTTTAAAATTCTAAAGCAGCCCCCCCGGCCAGGCAATAGTGCAAACAGTATGCAAACGGTGGCGAGGAACCCAAAACTCTAATCGAGAAAAAAAACCTCAGGAGAACCCAGGCCCAACCAGGGGATTCCAGTTCCCCTCTGGCAAAAGCTGCTGCCTCTGCACAAGCTCCAGAGAACTTGCACAACAAGGCTAAATAAAATAAATAAACTTAATAATAAAATAAATTATAGTTTAAGATTATCATTAATAATCTAATAGCATTTGAAATTTTGTAGTGAAGACGTGTCAAGTCACCGCTCCTTCTTTATCCAGCTCTAACATCTCAGCTCTTGTCAGGTCCCGCTTCCCATTCTCCGCTCTACCATCAGGTCGGCCATGAACTGCATCCTGCTCACTGTGGTAACCTTGGAACAATGAGACAAGACTGGCATGAGAGTACAGTACTTTCTGTACTCTTTGCGATGCAACAAGTACTCAGTATCGTCTCAGCTCTCAGCTCTTGTCAGGGTCACCGCTTCCCTTCTCTCCTCTACCATCAGGTCAGGCCATGAACTGCATCCTGCTCGCTGTGGTAACCTTGGAACAATGAGACAAGACTGGCTGAGAGTAGAGTACTGTTCTGACTCTTTGATGCAACAAGTACATCAGTTGTGTTTTTGGTTCCGGTTGATCTAACTAATGCAGCCTAAACCCTCAGAAGATTTATATTATGGAAGGTAGTGTATGCAGATTAAAAAGATGCGTCTTTAGTCTAGATTTAAACTGACAGAGTGTGTCTGCCTCCCGGACAGTGCAGGGAAGACTATTCCAAAGTTTAGGCGCTAGATAGGAAAAGGATCTACCACCTGCACTTGATTTTGAAATTCTAGGTATTACCAACTGACAGGACGCCTGAGAGCGTAATGCACGTGAAGGACTGTAATACAAAAGGAGTTCATTCAAGTACTGAGGAGCTAAACCATGTAGGGCTTTATAGGTAATAAGCAAGATTTTAAAGTTAACGCGATGCTTTATAGGTAACCAGTGCAAGGTTGACAGAACCGGGCTAATATGTTCATACTTTTTTGTACGTGTAAGAACTCGAGCTGCCGCGATTTTGGACCAATTGGAGTTTTTGTAATAAGCCTGCAGGGCAACCACCTAACAGTGCATTACAGTAATCTAGTCTTGATGTCATGAATGCATGAATTAACTTCTCTGCATCTAATTGACAGCATATGACGTAGTTTAGATATATTCTTAAGATGGAAAAACGCAATTTTACAGGTGTTGGCGACATGGCTCTCAAATGACAGATTACTATCGAATAGAACGCCAAGATTCTTTGCTGACGACCAGGGTTTTATGGAACATCCTCAATAGTTAAGCAGTATTCTTGGTTGTTACGTACTGGCACAGTTCCCTTTCTGTCGGTCTCTCGACGTTGTGTCGAACCGACAGAATGGGGTTTGTCTTGAGAACCTATCATCTTCTGAGTATTTAGAAAAGGCCAATGAAAATTGGCGAATGAAATTTGCATGCCGGCTCCTCCCCGGATGTCCGGGATAAGAGGGAAGCCGGCGTGCTCATTCATTCACCTTTTGTTCTTCAGAGCCTACGCATCTGGTGAGCTTCTCTACGATCTGGGTGATCATTCAATCTACGACGTGGACAGCGGACGGTCCCTTCCTGCAGTGACTCTCCCCTGGGCGTCTCGGCAGTTCCGGAGGTGTTCGAGCAAATTTCCTTTCTAAAAGAGCAAATTTCTCCAGCGTGGCTTGTCCCGCTGTTCTCATGGGTGCAACACACTCATCGAGGAGGGGGACGGACACAATGCCTGCTTCCAGTACGCTGGGGCAGACGTTGTGGATACGTCCTGCCCGCACTGCGGGCGGTGACGATTCAGACGTTGCGTCACAGGTGGCTGTGTTCCCACGGGACTCAGCCACCACCTCGTTTGCTCCCGTTCCGTGGCGGCAGGACTACGGCCCTGCCGTCCGCTATGGCAAGCAGCGAGGGTGAATGAGGATTACTGTGAGCGATAATCCGCCAGCCACGGCTCACGGACCGTTCACACCTCGTTTCGCTGTCTGACCGTTCCCCAAAAAAAACGGTCCGCCGTCTTATTCCTCAATCACGTATTCGGACACGATGCGTGATGATGAGATTCTCTTGGGACACTCGTCGAGGAGAGGGACGGACACAATGCCTGCTTCCAGTACGCTGGGGCAGACGTTGTGGATACGTCCTGCCCGCACTGCGGGCGGTGACGATTCAGACGTTGCGTCACAGGTGGCTGTGTTCCCACGGGACTCAGCCACCACCTCGTTTGCTCCCCGTTCCGTGGCGGCAGGACTACGGCCCTGCCGTCCGCTATGGCAAGCAGCGAGGGTGAGATGAGGATTACTGTGAGCGATAATCCGCCAGCCACGGCTCACGGACCGTTCACACCTCGTTTCGCTGTCTGACCGTTCCCCAAAAAAGACGGTCCGCCGTCTTATTCCTCAATCACGTATTCGGACACGATGCGTGATGATGAGATTCTCTTGCAGCATCGGGGGGTGACGTACTGCCATCCGACTCCGACGATTCCTCGGGCTCCCTCCCTCGGGGGGTCGAGCCCAGGAAGAAGCGGAGTCGAGAATGTCAGCCATGCTTTCCCGGGCCGCCGTGAGTGTTGGGTTGCAGTGCCCGCACTGCCTCTCCCGCGCTCGCGGCTGGCTACATGGCGCCTCGGGTTTGAGCGCGGCTCCAAGCCGCGCCCGACCCCAGTGCCGTGTTTACCGGAAGTGCATGAGGAACTTTGTAAGACCTGGAACGCCCCTTCCGGCACGTTTCACGTCAAACAAAGTTCTGTCACCCTCTCTTCCCTCGAGGTTGAGACAGCTGGAGGATGGTCGGTCCCCCAGGTGGAGTTCCGCCGCGGTGCACTCGTGCCCAGGTGGCGGCCACTGGGGGGCTCGACCTAGACTCCCGTCCAAAGCATGTGGTGTCTCGGCATCTCTGGTGTCGAGAGCTTACATTGCGGCGGACCAGGCTGCCTCCTCTCTCCACGCTATGGCTCCTGCCAGGCCAGGGCTTGAGAGAGCTCCACGAGGGTAAGACCGACCCAGCGCTTATGCAGGAACTCCGCGCCGCCACCGACCTCGCTCTACGGGCGACCAAGGTGACCACGGGGCCCTGGGTCGGACGATGTCCACACTTGTGGTCCATGAGAGAACTCCTCTGGCCATACTTGCCAGATGAGTAGACGCTGAGAAGAGTCCGCTTTCTCGACGTACCCGTCTCGCAAGGGGGGGCTGGTTGGTGTTACTGTCGAGCCGCAGCGCCCCGCTCACCCCCCGCCGTCGGGGGGGGGCGCGAGACCCGCACGCGGCCTCCCCGGAGGGTTCTTGACAGTAAGAAGCAGTCCTCCGTGCCGCAACTCGGCCGCCTCGGCCGTCGAGTCCCGTGCACTGTTGCTTCCCAGCAGCACCTGGTCCTCTTCAACGCCCTCCAGTGGCCCTGGAGGCAGGAAGAGGAGACCATCGCCCCATCAGCAGCCCGGGAGCGGCTGTCATGGGAACACCTCAGGGGGATGAGGCTACCATTGGGCCCGACCCCAGCCACACGCTGGGAGGTCGATAGGGACGGTTCCTGCCCCGTTCTCCATCTGCTGGCCCCCTCCGGGGGGCTGCGCCCAATTACTCTCAAAAAGGAGAGTTTCCTCTCTCTCTGGGTTACCTACAGCCCTCTCACCCTCTGCACGACGGTGAACGGCAAACTCACGTTGCGTCATGGCAAAGCGCAATGTCGAGTATAAACACCAGCCCTCAGCACTCTCAGTCAGACAGTGCGTTGAGCTGCGCAGTCGCCAGGCAGGAAATATGGCAGAGCCGATCTCCTCCCCGGGGGCCTCCCCGGCAAGGAATCCGTACTGCTAGCCATCGAACCACCCTCCGCGGGGGCAATGAAGCAGATCAACCTCTAGTCCCCTGTCACAGTTCTGGGAGCCTGCCCAGACTGTCAGGCTGGCTGAGGAAGACGATCCGTCTCGGCTAGCGATTCAGTTCGCTACACGTCCGCCCAAGTTCCGGGGCTCTTTTACCTCAGTCAGAGGCAGGGATGCCGCCCGTACTTCGGGCGGTGAAGGGAGCGATCGAGCCCGTCCCACCGGCCGAGGTGTTCAGCGGGTTTTACAGCCCGTACTTCATTGTCCCCAAGAAAGGCGGAGGGTTGCGCCCTATCTTGATCTGCGTGTTCTGAACAGGCACCTACACTAGCTGCCTTTCAGGATGGTCACGCAGAAGCGCATCTTGGCGTCCGTCAGGCGTCAGGACTGGTTCGTGGCAATCGACCTAGGACGCGTACTTCATGTCTCGATCCTCCCTCGACATCGGCCGTTCCGACGGTTCGCGCTCGAGGGACGGGCATATCAGTACAGGGTCCTCCCCTTCGGTATGTCCCTGTCTCCACGAGTCTTTACGAAGGTCGTGGAAGCCGCCCTCCTTCCCCGTTGGGAGAGAGGTGTACGGTACTAACTATCTCGACGACTGGCTCAAGTTTGGGCACACTCTCGAGATCTGTGGTGTACACACAGGGACCTGGTGCTCCGGCACCTAGATCGGTGGGGCCACAGGTCAACTGAGATAAGAGCAAGCTCTCCCCGGTGCAGGGCATCCTCTTTCTCGGTATGGAACTCGACTCTGTCCTCACGAGCGGCCCCGCTCACCCCCAGGTGTGGGCGCGAGGACTAGCGCGCCCGGTCAGTGTTGAACTGCCTGAGATCAGACAGTCAGCGGTCCCCCTGTAACAGAGAGGCTCCTGGGATTCATGGCATCCTCGGCGGGGGTGGCCCCCCCTCGGGTCGATGCATATACGACCGCTCCAACACTGGCGGCAGAGTCAAGTTCCTTGGAGAGCGTGGCACACCGGCAGCAGGCGTTGGTCACACGCTTTTCTGCCGACACACCCTAAGGGTGCCGTGTGCAACGGGCAGAGCAGTGTCGGGGCGGTGGACGGGCCCCGCCTCTGTCAACTGCTAGGTTTGGGTTGGCTACTTGCATTGAATCCCTCATCAGAACACTGCCCGTCAGCAACCTGTGGCTATTCTTCACTCACAGCAGCTAACATGACTCGCCCGACGCCTCCTCCTCTGGAGTCAGCAGGTGATCAGCTCCCTGCGAGCCACCACTCAGGTCCTGAACCAGACAGCCGATAGTGCTCTCTCGTCAGTTGACACCTTGCGGAGAGTGGCAGACTCCCTCCCCGCGCAGCCGGCTCATTTGGGGGCAGTTTGGCCAGGCACAGGTGGTCCTGTAGCCTCCCCGAACTCCTCCCATTGTCGCTTGGGTACTCCCTGTCCAAGGTACCCCCGGCACGGATGCCCTTGCGCACAGCTGGCCGCGGGACAAGCGGAAGTACGCTTCCCCCCAGTGAGCCTCATTGCACAGGGCCTGTGCAAGGCCAGGGAAGAGGAGCATCAAGTGGTACTAGTTACGCCCCTTCGGCCTAACCAGGACTTGGTTCTCGGAGCTGAGGCTCTGACAACAACTCCCCCCTGGCCGCTCCCCCTGGCGGACAGCTTCCCCAGGGGAAGGGGCACGTTACGGCATCCCAGGCAAAACCTGGTCTCCATGTCTGGACGGGACGAGGAGATCCTGAGTGACCCACCCCCGGTCCGGTTGGGACGTCACTCAGGCTAGGGCTTCGGCCACTGGGCGGCTATAGGTGGCGCCTCTTCTCGTCCTGGTGCTCTTCTCGGTGAGAAGACCCGCGGAGTTGCTCGGTCGGGTACGGGCTGTCCCGTCCTCAAAAGAGACGGGGGAGTAACCTCTCCCCCTCCACACTGGGAATGTATGTAGCCGCTAACGGCCGTTCATCATGACCCGAGTGCTGGGTAGCCTCTGGGACAGCACGACCTGGTCATTAGGTTCCTAAGGGGCGCGAGAGGGTGACCACCTTATCCGCGCTCCGTACCCTCTTGCGACCTAGGTGGCGGGCCTCAAGAGGCCCCGCTCCCTTCGAGCCTCTCGGGGTTACCGCTCTTTCTCAGTCTTGATAAAGACGGTGTTCCCTCGTTAGGGCATACCGATCTTTTTTCCTGCCCGTTGGGGGTGAGGCACACCCCTCGTGGCTGGCTCAGGCCGCCTCTCTGGCAGACATCTGCGGAGCTGCGGGTTGGGCTATGCCTAACAACTCCGTGAGGTTCTAATACCTACACGCGGAACCGGTGTCAGCCCGCATCCTGGCAAGGTGTGGGACCGGCAGCCGGTAGGGCATACGCAGGGGGGAATAATGCTTACCCAGTGGCCCGTACGGTGCCGGGCGGCTTCTCGCCATTTAGAGAATCAGGCCTCCGCCCGTGACGGCCGGCATTAGGGGGCTTCCCAACTTGTTGTGGAAAGCTCTGGGTCCCCCTTCCTCTCCACTGGAAGGTCATAATTTCGCGCTAGCGTGTTCGTCTGACTCGCCCAGGCCAGTCAACGTCACTCCGCAGAGATTGTGACGTGGCTCAGTGCTGTGGCGTTTTTCATAGGAACCCCATTCTGTCGGTTCGACACAACGTCGAGAGACCGACAGAAAGGGAACACGTCTTGGTTACGGATGTAACCAGCGGTCGGGGGAGGATGCTTTAGGCTCCTCAGACCAAAGGTGAATGAATGAGAACGCCGGCTTCCCTCTTATACCCGGACATCCGGGCAGGAGCCCGGCATGCAAATTTCATTCGCCAATTTTCATTGGCCTTTTCTAAATACTCAGAAGATGATAGGTTCTCAAGACAAACCCCATTCTGTCGGTTCGACACAACGTCTCGTTCCCTCCATCAGGGAACCGAGGTTACATCCATAACCAAGACGTTTTCGGTCCAATGAGTAACACTTCTGTTTTGTCCGAGTTCAGTAATAAAAAGTTGTTACTCATCCAGTTTTTTATATCAACTATGCATTCCATTATTCGATGAAACTGCTGTGTTTCATGAGGCTTCGAGGAAATATCAAGTTGAGTATCATCAGCATAACAGTGAAAGCTAACTCCGTGTCGCTTTATTATATCTCCTAGAGGTAGCATGTATAATGCGAAGAGCAGAGGCCCTAAGACTGAGCCCTGTGGTACACCGTACTGGACTTGCGATTTGCGTGACACCTCATTGTTTATTGCTACAAATTGAAAACGGTCGGATAAATAAGATTTAAACCATTTCAAAGCTATTCCCTTAATGCCGACATAATTTTCGAGTCTATGTAGGAGTGTGCTGTGGTCAATGGTATCGAATGCAGCACTAAGGTCTAGCAGCACCAATAACGAGATACAACCTCGGTCAGACGCCAATAGCAGATCATTTGTAACTCTGATCAAAGCAGTCTCTGTACTGTGACATGCTCTAAATCCAGACTGGAATTCTTCATTGATGTCATTCCTTTGGAGGAAGGAGCATAATTGAGTTGAAACTACTTTTTCCAGAACTTTAGATATGAAAGGTAGATTCGATATAGGCCTGTAGTTCCTTAGTTCTCTAGGGTCGAGTTGGGGTTTTTTGACAAGGGGCCTTATAACAGCCACCTTATATGCTTTAGGCACATGTCCTAATGTCAGAGATGAGTTAATAATACCAAGAAGAGGATCTATAATTTCTGGGAGCATCTCTTTCAGTAGATTTGTAGGTATAGGGTCTAGTATGCATGTTGTTGATTTAGATGATCTAATAATTTTAGACAGCTCATCTTGATCTACGGTATAAAATAATTGCATTTTCTCCTTAAGGGCGCTGTAGTTAGTTTGTTCAGCGGGTTTCACTTCTGATTGCATTGTTATAATTTTTTCTCTAATATCTTGGATTTTATATGTGAAGTAGTTCATAAATTCATCACTGCTATGCTGATATACAGGATCAGAAGTCACTGACGATTTATTTTTTGTTAATTTAGCCACCGTGTTAAATAAAAACCTAGGGTTGTGCTGGTTTTCTTCTATTAGTGATGAAAAGTAGGCGGATCTAGAAGTTATTAGGGCTTTCCTGTATTTTCGAATACTATCCTTCCATGCTGTACGAAATACCTCTAATTTAGTTTTCTTAAAGTTGCGCTCCATTTTTCGGGCCGCTTTCTTTAGAGCCTGAGTGTGTTCATTATACCACGGTGTGGGGCTGCCATTTTTAATCTTCTTTAAACGTAGTGGAGCAACTTTGTCTAGCGTTACCGAGAAGGTGGAATTAAAATTTTCAGTGGTAATGTCAAGATCTTCAACGTTATTTCTCATGATTTGAGACAATTCGGGCAGATTATCGAGAAACGCATCTTTGGTAGTTGAAGTTATTGTTCTACCATATTTGTAACAATGAGTTTTATTTGCAGCCGTAGGCCAGTGAAGCAAACATAATACCAGATAATGATCCGAAATGTCTTCACTCTGCTGAAGGATTTTAACGTCGTCCACATTTATACCGTAAGACAGTATTAAATCTAAAGTATGATTACGAAGGTGAGTGGGTCCTGACACATGTTGACTAACGCCCATGGAGTTAAGAGTGTCTTTGAAAGCCATTCCTAAGGCATCTGTATCGTTATCTACATGGATGTTAAAGTCACCAACGACAAGGAATCTATCTGCGGCCAGTACTAGTTCTGATAAGAACCCACCAAATTCTTTAATAAAATCTGTGTGGTGCCCTGGAGGCCTATATATAATAGCTAAAATAAATTTGAAAAATGTTTTATCTTTAGTATTAGGTGTTGAAACATGAAGAACCATGACTTCAAAAGAATTGTATTTAGAGTTAGACTTCTGGGAAATGCTAAAAGAGTTATTGTAAAATGCTGCGACACCTCACCCTCTGCCTTTTAGACGAGGTTCATGTTTATAATAATAATCTTGGGGGACAGATTCATTTAAAGCAATATAATCATCTGGTTTTAGCCATGTTTCTGTCAAACAGAGCATGTCTATTTTATGATGTATTATCATATGGTTAACAAAAAGTGCTTTATTAGAGAGAGATCTAATATTTAGCAATCCGAGTCGTAATAGTTGATTATCTGTATTTTGTTCATGTTTAATTTGTTTAACGTTTATTAAATTACTTTCAAGAGGTTTACGCATTATTTTATGTTTGCTAATCCGGGGGACAGACACAGTCTCTATTTTGTGATGTTTGGGAGAACGGATTATTACATGCTGTACATTTAGTGTATTCTGCGACAAGAGACGGCAAGTAGACAGTTGGTTAAGCCATTGTGTCTGCTCCCTGACCTGGGCCCCAGCGAGTCAAGCTTTAGCATTAGCATTATTAAGACTTTTTGCCATATTTCTAGACAGGATGGAAGCCCCAGCCCAGGAGGGATGGAGACCATCTCGTTTCAACAGGTCAGGTCTGCCCTCAAAACTCTTCCAGTTGTTTATAAAAACTATATCATTCTGCAGGCACCACTCAGACAACCAGCCATTTAGTGATGATAATCTGCTATAAATCTCATCACCATGATAAGCAGTGAGGGGGCCAGAGAATATTACGGTGTCTGACATCTGCGTGCGAGCTCACACACCTCTTTAATATTATCTTTTGTGCTCTCTGATTGACGGAGTCGAACATCATTTGTGCCGACGTGAATAACAATCTTACTGAATTTACGATTAGCCTTAGCCAGCACATTTAAATTTGACTTGATGTCAGTGACTCAGGCTCCTGGTAAACATTGGACTATGGTGGCTGGTGCCTCTATGTTAACGTTCCGAACAATAGAATCACACTTTCAGCAGGTTTCTCAGTCGGTGCGTCACTGAGCAGGGCAAACCTGTTCGAGACTGTAATCGGAACGGTCGAGTGATGTTTTGTCCTGCGACTACGCCGTCTCACAGTCACGAAGTTTCCCAGCTGCAGGGGATTTTCAACCGGAACCGAGCTGTGTGCGCTAATGTTGTTCGTATCCAAAGTGTTTTCTATGGTCCCTACACTCTTACTATCCTCAGATAACGATCGGATGCGAGACTCTAATTCTAAGATCTTCTCTGTCAGCCTAACTATTTCCCTGCAGTTATCGCATATAAAACCCTTGCAGCTGACAGAGAAGGCTAAGCTAAACATATGACATGAGGTGCAAGTAACAATAATAGGAATAGAAGCCATAACTCACCGGGTTTGAAGTGCAATTCCAACTTACCAAGGTTGCTCGATGAATCGTAGTATACTCGCTTAAAAAGAGAAACAGTTACCACACAAGACAAACCAGAGGCAAGATGATATTCCACAGTGTAAACAGAAAGCAAGCTAACACGCTATTGCTATGCTAGCAGCGTTAAGTTAATTATCACTTTTGGTTTAGAATCTTCAAGTAAATAACAAAAGCAGGGTTATTGAGATATCAGGATAAGTTAGCAACAACAATGATAAGTAACGATAATAAAATACATTAATATTAGAGCGAAGTGTGGGGATATAAACAAACCGCCGGCAGCGATGCAAACAGGAACCGGAACCGGTTGCTTTACTGCCTGATCGACCATGCTGTAAGTGTCACTATTCTGTCTGTGTTTCCCTATTTATTGTGGAGTTTTAATTTGTATGCCTTAGTTCTTGTTTCCTGTCTAGTGTTGTAGTTTGTTGTAGTTCTTTTGTTCATTGGTTTTGTCATGATCAGTTTCAGGCGTGTCTTGTTAGCCTCTCATTACCCTGTATATACACTCACCTAAAGGATTATTAGGAACACCATACTAATACGGTGTTTGACCCCCTTTCGCCTTCAGAACTGCCTTAATTCTACGTGGCATTGATTCCGTCACGTTTGCTGACAGCACAGAGTGACGCGTGCTGCCTCAGCAGATAAAGCTTGAATGAGTATTTCTTTACAAATTGAACACTTGTTCGTCAGTTATGCTCAAGACTTAAAAAGTAGACTTTGATCATTGATCTTTTAATTTATAGTATGCCTCTGTGTGTGCGTTTGTTGAAGCCTAAAGTCCTCATGAATTCCATTAAAGTTTTTTTGCTCTTACGGATATTTTAGCCTTCAGAATAATTAACAAGTGTGCTCCAGTATACGAATCAACACCTTGTACTGTACATCAGT
>NC_079906.1:1399645-1406616 GCF_024868665.1 Triplophysa rosa | reverse complement strand
ATATATATATATATATATATATATATCCCTAGTGTTTCAGTTGTCATTGGTCAGTCGTTGTTTCAGAGTTCCTGTGTATTTTGGTTTTCTTTGTTACTTTGTTTTGTTATTATTAAATATACTGCACATGGATCCGCTGCTTGTTTTCCCTCTGCTCACCAT
Organism: Triplophysa rosa; assembly: GCF_024868665.1. Classification (NCBI taxonomy): domain Eukaryota; kingdom Metazoa; phylum Chordata; class Actinopteri; order Cypriniformes; family Nemacheilidae; genus Triplophysa; species Triplophysa rosa. The sequence continues at coordinate 1,406,454 of NC_079906.1, read as the reverse complement.
GACAGAACTACTGACCACTATGGATCCAGCAGTGTTTTGGCACCCGGCGATGCACCTCCTTATGCTCCGCCAGGGCTCCCGTTCCCTTGAGAATCATACCCAGGACCTTTGGGATCTCGTTCCACAAACCCACTACCCAGATAAGTCACTCATTGTTTTTTACCGTAAAAGCTTAAACAAACCACTTCAATCACAGCTTGCCCCGTTTGATTCTTAAGGGAGATTGGTGGATTTTGTAGAGCTGGCCCTGGTGTTGAGCGGGTCCCCCTTCACTGTGGGCAAGGTGGAGGAGGAGGCTGCCCCTGAACCTTTTTTTGGAGGGGGCAGTAGGCCTCAGGTTCTGATGGCCAGTCCAGAGCCCGCTCGCAAGATGGGCGCCAGTCCAGAGCCCGCTCGCAAGATGGCCGACAGTCCAGAGCCCGCTCGCAAGATGGCCACCAATCCAGAGCCCACTCACAAGATGGCCGTAAATCCAGAGCCCGCTGGCAAGATGGCCACCTCATTAGAATCTGCTGCCAAGAGGGTCTCCAGCCCAGAACTTCTAGTCTCCATGGTCCCAAGTCTGGTGGTCCCATGCCTGGTGGCGTTCGTTCCTGAGGAGTTGTCCTTCGAATCAGCTCTGCCAGTTGTGGCTGCTGCTCTGCTCTGTGTCTGGGCTGTGCACTTCCGAACCCGCAGAGTTCCCTGCCTCGTCCAGGATGGACGCTACTGAGTTCCCTGCCTCGTCCAGGATGGACGCTTCTGAGTTCCCTGCCTCGTCCAGGATGGACGCGTATGAGTTCCCTGCCTCGTCCAGGATGGACGCTTCTGAGTTCCCTGCCTCGTCCAGCATGGACGCTTCTGAGTTCCCTGCCTCGTCCAGCATGGACGCTTCTGAGTTCCTTGCCTTCCCTTCCAGCCCTGCCTGCACCTCCCTGGCCGCCAGCCCTGCCTGCGCCTCCCTGGCCGCCTGACCACGGCCCAGGTCCTTTTCCCCTTCACTGGCCTGGCCCTCCATCCCACCCCCTGTTCCGCCTCCACCCTCCTTGACTGTTGTTTTGGGGAGTCTGGAATCCGCCCTTAGAGTGGGGGCTCTGTCACTATTCTGTCTGTTTCCCTGTTTATTGTGGACTTTTAGTTTGCATGCCTTAGTTCCTGTTTCCTGTCTAGTGTTGTAGTTTGTAGTTCTTTTGTTCATTGGTTTTGTCATGATCAGTTTCAGGTGTGTCTTGTTAGCCTCTCATTACCCTGTGTATATATATCCTAGTGTTTCAGAGTTCCTTTGTCTTTTGGTTTTCTTTGTTACTTTGTTACTTGTTCTTGTTTTGTTATTATTAAATATACAGCACGTAGAATACGCTCCTTGGTTTCCCTCTGCTCACCACGACAGTAAGGAAAAGACGAAGGAGACAGAATATTATTATTGTACTGTATTTGTAGCAATAAACATCAAATTGTAAAGATGCAGGGTATCTGCTACAGTAAACCCCTTGCCATTGTGTTGCTACAGAATGAACTGAATGAATGAATGAATCTTAACTACCACTGAGGTAGCATTGTTTTGTCTGGAAGCATCAACAAATCTTGCAGTGGGACGTTGACATTGAAGTGTGTGTGTTCTACGCTGTGGCTGATTGGACAAAATAAAAAAAATGCTCCGTAATGGGCTTGTGAGTGGCTGTTTTTATTTGACAAATCTATTATAGGCTCATCCAGTTATTTCTCAGTTATGTGTTTATGTGTGTCCACCACATTGAGGCTCACTCTTTCATTTATGTGTTTTAATGATCTGCATTCTGTTGAATTTATTGAGGTTTATTGGACAAATAAAAACTTACTCTGCATTATTGTAATTTTCTATTCATTTCCTATGGGTGAAATTCTGTCCACCAAGCAAAAAAATACTGTAAGTACTTTTTTTAACACAAAAAAAGATAAAATGATTTTGCCCAAATTTGTCCACAAGAATGTTTAAGGGGTAAATGACAATTATTTCTGCCCCTACTACAACAAATTAGCAATCAAACGTTTTAAATCATCATCCATGGCTGTGATTTACACGTTAATAGCTATTTTTGTAAAAAAGGGAAAAATCCTTTATGTCCTGCCCACACTTCCTGTTTTGTTAAGACACTGCATTGACATGGGTACACACACGAAAAGACAAGTCTTAAGGGGCGTTCACATTATATCGATAAGTATATATATATATACACTCACATTTTTAATCAATTTTATTGCTGTTTTATTGTCTCTTAAAATCTAAAGTATTTGTGATCTTAAATCCTTTGCATTTTAAAGTCTTATTTCTCTCTGTCAATCATTTTATGTAAAGCACTTTGAATTGCCCTGTGTATGAAATGTGCTATATAAATAAACTTGCCTTGCCTTGCCCTTGCCTTGCCTATAATGCTATTTCCGCTATTGCTATATATCACTGCAGTCTTTAATTCAGACATAAAACCCATGATCATCAATAGCCAAACATTAGAGATCCTGTTTGACAGTGTTGTATCCTTCATTAGTTGGAAAAAATTATCCCAATGATATCGTTCTCTGTATCTTTTTTATTATTGTTATAGTTGTGATGTGAACCTCTCTATTGTCCTAAATTAAGAATGATTTTTAAAACTTTCTTTTTACAGTTGTTGTCCATAGTGTGAACAGCCCATTACTTGGGTTATTTCTTAATTTAAGCAATAATATTTGTGTGTTTATGGTTTCATAATGCTTAGACCATTCTGTAAAATTAGTTATGTGGAGAAAATATAACTGTGAAGAAATACATTTCTTTCAAACAATATTTTAAAATAGCAGCCAATAAGCACACAGAATAGAGGGGAATTTGTGATACCCGGGTACATTTCTAAGTACATTTTTTGCAAATCCTAGTCGCTTCTCTGTACAATAAATATATAATAACTATACAATACCATCTCTGTCTGTTCCCTGATTTGTTTCCCTGTGTTTTCCCTCCGGACTTCATTTCGCAGGATCCTCCACGCTCCCTCATCGGTCTCCCATCGGTCCCCATTACCCATACCGATCTCCCTCACCCACTCCACTCTACATAAGCTCACCCTGTTCTCCCATTCTTTGTCTGGTCTCGTCGTTGTATGTTTTGGGAAGTTTGGAAAGTTGGAAATTCCGCTGTTACGCACCTGTTATTATGTCTTTAAATAAATCAATAGTTTTGTTTATTCCATCCGTGTCATCAAGTCTGAAAGTCAGAAGTTTTTCAGTACACTCCAGTTTTCCTGGTACCAGCGGTTATCCATCTCCAGTCCTCTCGGTGGTCCATCCTGAGTCTTCCCCGATCCAAGCCCTGTCAGAGCCCTCTCAAGTCCCACTCCAAACTCACTCCAATCCAGTCCGCACTCCACCCACATCCTTTTCTCAAGAGTCCGCTCCAGAGTTTCCCTGAGAATCCGCTTCAAAGTTTTCCCAAAAGTCTACGCCAGAACGCACCCTTTACAATAAAGACCCCGAGTCTGCTCCAGAGTTCATCCACAAATCCGCCCCCTGTCTGCCATTACCCACACCCAGAGGCGTATTAAGACCTCATGGTGCCCCTGGGCAACAGCATCAGAGGTGCCCCCCATCAACCCACCTACCCACACGCAAGAATCCACTCATTAAAAGATTTACATTTACATTTATGCATTTGGCAGACGCTTTTATCCAAAGCGACTTACATTGCTTTATCCTATACATTTATACATGTGCAATCCCTGGGATCGAACCCACAACCTTGCGTTGTTAACGCAATGCTCTTACCACTGAGCTCTTACCACTGAAGTACAGGAAAGCTGATTTATTAAAAGATTTTATAAAAATAAAACTCAGCAATTTACAATATACTATTTTACAAGAATTACACATTAACATGACACTTTTGTAGAATAGAACACAAAAAACAACACTTTTCCATTAAGTATTTTTAACAGTTAGGTCTACTGTAGTTACATTTCAGGTTTTGATGTAGTGAAAAAAAATCACTAACATTTTTTTAACAGGTGTAAATGTTGTGCATGCCACAAAGTGGGGGTAAAGGGACACACACACACACACACACACAAAAAAAAAGCCGTAAAAATAGGGCACAATATACTGTATTAATATGAAGGAATTTTCCGTGTTCATTTTTACAGTTGTTTTGCCTGTATTTTACATTTTGCACTGCATTCATTTGCATTTTAGCATTAATGGAAATGTCCGTAAAATGAAGGAAAATGTACTGGTAATTTTCTGCCAGTACTTTATCTGTTTTTTTACGGGATTTTTTTTACAGTGCACTATAGTTTGCATGTATGTATTCACATTAGGGGGACAATGGGACAATGTAAAATTGTTCACCAAAGTGGCATTCACCAGATTACAATGTATAGCAAGGTTATTCATAAAAATAACATGAAACGTTATTATTTCTATTTTAACTGCTCTACAGCTATTCAAACGCTCTTTTTAAGCACAGTATGTGTATATTCTTCTTACTAAACGATCACATAAGTACTAAGATAAAAGTGTACTCCACTAAAAAGGACACATATGAATTGATTGCTATAGTGATGACCAGTGCTGGGTGTAACTACTTACTAAGTAATTAGTTACTGTAATTTAATTACTTTCCCCTTGAAAAAGTAAAGTAAGGGATTACTCTTTTTTTTCTGTAATTTAATTACAGTTACTTCTGATGTAATTAAACTAAATACTTTGTGTAATATATGTGTGTGCAATAGTGAAATTGATATCAAAATTCAAAGTTAATCTTTAAAATCCGTGCTTTAATGTACAATTCTCACATTTGTAATACTTGTACTACTTTATGTAGTTTTATATCATTTATTTGAATGAATTAAAAGAACCGTTTCATGTCTATCCTTGAATCACTTCTTAACTAATCAAGGTTGATATAGGATATAGAAAGTAATGAGTAATAAGTAATTAAATACTTTTTGGACAGAGTAATTTGTACAGTAATCTAATTACACTACTGAATATGTAATTAGTAACTAGTAATTCATTACTTTTTCAGAGTAACTTCCCCAACACTGGTGATGACACCGTTCTTCACTTTCACTTTAAAACCCAGGTTTGGACCTTAAATAATGGCCTTACCTCCACGTACTATTAGCATACATTATCGGCACTATAACATCTTATTTCTGATGCATGCCATGTATATATACCTTTATTAATCAGTGCTAATCCCCGCATTTTTAGTCGCCGCTACAACAATGCGCTCTGCACCGTTCCCGCTTCCATCTGTTTGAAGATTAAAGTGTACACGAAAGACAACTCGCCTCATAACACTCACTTGTGATTGGCTGAATGTTAATTCACTCAAATCTATGTAACTAACCAGATAACATGGGCGGGAATGTTGGCGGAGGTGTGTCGAAAAAGTGCGGAGGACAGAACCATTTTTATCTGAAGTGGGGGCATTCCCGCACATGGTGCCTATTTAGCGCAGATGCGTGACTTAAGTCATATGTACATTTATAAAAATTGTATTTTGTATTGCTGGTTTATTTGGTGCCCCTAAAGTCTTGGTGCCCCTGGGCACTCGCCCAATTGCCCATATGGTTAATCCGCCTCTGCCCACACCGACCTCCCTCATCCACTCCACTCTACATAAGCTCACCCTGTTCTCCCATTCTTTGTCTGGTCTCGTCGTTGTATGTTTTGGAAAGTTTGGAAAGTTGGAAATTCCGCTGTTACTCACCTGTTACTCTGTCTTTAAATAAATCAATAGTTTTGTTTATTCCATCCGTGTCATCAAGTCACGCACCCTTTACAATAAAGACCCAGAGTCTGCTCCAGAGTTCATCCACAGGTCTGCCCCCGAGTTTAGACAGGTGTCCGCTCCAAAATTTTCCAAAGCTTTCCTGTAGCTTAGTGGTTAGAGCATGGCGCTAGCCAGATAGCACATACTCTGAAACAAATGTATAGTATAATGCAATGTAAGTCGCTTTGGATAAAAGCATCTGCCAAATGCGTAAATGTAAATTATTCTCACTTTTCCAAGCAAAGCCAGGAGCTCACTCATTTCTACGAACCCAGTGAGGAACCCACTCTCTTCCCCAAACATAGTCCAGAGACTGGCAACACCCTGGCTCCCGGTGCTGTTGGCACCGTCCAGTAGGCTTCCCGTTCTGTCCTGTCTGTCTTTGTCCTCCGTCAGAGTTTTACACATGGGGTGGCCAAGGCTATTTCAGGGACTCCACATCTTCTTGTCATTATTTTCCAAAGCCTCTGTTAATTTCCGACCCTGATGTAAACATAATTTATGTTGGGAACCGATCTCTCTTATCTAATTTTACTTATACAATGAAAAGTTGTTCAGGAATCCTAAACCAAAGGCTAAATAGTGAAACTTACTTAAAGTACAATGTTTCCTTCTTGTGTATCTTTAAATAAGTGTATTCTCTCATGCAACTGCACTGCGTGTCATGGCTCTGCTTCCTTAGTCATGTTTTTCTTGGTCCTGTAGCAGAGCCATGACAAAGTCTTTGGTTATGTGTGGAGAGAAACATATTGTTGTCCGTTTGACAATAATATACGTTCTCTCCAGTGTCTTGTCATTGACCCCATTCCTCTCGTTTCCTCGTTATCTTTCCCTGAGTGTTTAATGTCCCACACCTGCCCCATGTCGTTATCCCTCGTTTGTCTTCCCTATATATACCCTCTTGTTTCTTTGTCCTGTGCTCTTGTATTGCGTGTACTATGTTGTGTATGCATTGCGTTTGTGCTCATGTTCCTGTGTACCTTGGTTCCTGTTCCGTGCCTTGTTTTGTGACGTTGTGTCGTAAGTCTGTTTTGTTATTTTC
>NC_079906.1:1327337-1399397 GCF_024868665.1 Triplophysa rosa | reverse complement strand
CAGTTTTGCCCCATCGTGGGAAGTTTTTTGTTTTATATATATATATTTCTTAGTTCTGTTTTTCCCCATTGTGGGTGTTTTGTTTCTGTTTTTGTTTTTGTTTAAAATAAATTTTTGTTAACCCCTTCATTGCCTGCCTGCTTGGGTTCTCTTTCAGCCTGCCGTGACAGAATCCACGAGCCAGCATGAACCCAGCAGGCAGCACCTCGGCCTCTACCATGCGGGAGTTGGCCGATTGGTGGCAGTCAACGTCTACCCTGATCCAGAAGGGTGACGGCCCGATTCCACCCCAGGGCAATCAACCTCTGGCGGAGTATGCCCGGACATCTGCGTCTCGGAGGGGCTTCTGCCAGAGGCCTCTTCAATGCTACTTCCTGGCGGGTCTCGTCGAACCTCCTCCTCGGGCCATTCGCGAGAGGATGATCCGAGGATCCTTCCAGGAGCTGCTGAGTGGCCTCCCCGTCAGCTCCTCTCCTGAGGCTCCACGCTCCTGCCTAGCGTCCATCCCGGAAGGTTGCGTCATGGGGTCGTGGCCCTGGGGAGTTCAACGCAGCCTCTCCACCGTCCACCAGCCTCGTTGGCAAGCGGGGGAGCGAGCGTCCTGGGGACCACCTCCGAGGAGTCCCAGCCGGAGCCAGCGTTCCTATACCTCCTTCCATCACCCGACCACCAGCCGGGTGGCTAGGCGGAAGAAGAAGAGGCAACGGCGGGCAGCGTGGACTCCTACCCGGCGGTGCAGCCGGCATCCAGCTGTCCGCGTGCAGTCCGGTGCAGCCTCCAGTCCGGTGCAGCCGGTCCAGTCCGGTGCAGCCGGTCCAGTCCGGCAGTCCAGTCCGGTCAGCTGTCCAGTCGGTCTCCAGTCCGGCGTCAAGCCCTGTCCAGTCCGGTGTCCAGCCGGCGTGCTGTCCAGCCGGTCCAGCCGCGTCAAGCTGCCCAGCGGTCCAGCCGCGTCAGCCTGTCCAGCCGGCCTTCCAGCCGGCGTCAAGCCTCCCAGCCGGCTCCAGCTCTCCAGCCGAGCCGTCTCCAGCCGGCGTCAGCCCTGTCCAGCCGGCCTTCCAGCCGCGTCAGCCTTCCAGCCCCTTCAGCCGCTCAGCCTGTCCAGCCGGCCTTCCAGCCGGCGTCAAGCCCTGTCCAGCGCTCAGGCAGCTGTCCAGCCGGCCTTCCCGGCTCAAGCCCTGTCCAGCCGGCTTTCCAGCCGGTCCCTGGGAGACTCCCAGGGTCAAAGACTGTCCCTCCCAGGACTTATCCTAAGTCCCCCAGGACTCAGCGCCCTCGAGCGCAGCCGGGGACTGGGACTATTCCCCACCCCCATGGACTGCCCCCTATGGGCCCTTGTTTTGCCCCACCCCCCCTCCCATGTTTGTTGTTTTTGTTGCCCACCCCAGTCCTGTGGTCTTGTTGTCATGTCTGCCCCTTGTCTTGTTCACCATGTTTGTCTGGTTTTTGTCTTTGGTCCAGTCTGTCAGGTCTTGTTTGTCTCTCCCTATTTATACCCTCATGTTTCTTTGTCTTGTGCTGTTGGATTGTACTCTGTTCTACGTCGTGTATATGCATCATGCCAGTCATTGTTCCTGTGGTCCTGTGTTGTTGTGTTAAGATCCCTGTCCAGTCCAGTCCAGTCCAGTCTTAGTAAGTGTTTTGTTTAGGTTGTCTAAGTCATGTTAAGTCAAGTGTTATGTTAGTTTAGTCTAGTCTAGTTTATTTTTCCTGTCTCGTTTTTTACCCCCTCGTGGGTGTTTTGTTTCAGTTTTGTCTATTGTTCAATAAATATATTCCGTTTACCCCTTCATTGCCTTTGCCTGCCTGCATCTGGGTTCTTCCTCTGTGATCCGTGACACTGCGCTGCTGCTGAACAACAAAATAAAAGATTCTTTCAATGAGAGGGGAAATCAGATGTCAATCACATCAGTAGCGAATCAAATTTTGGGGTGGCACCCTGGACCACCCTCTGGCTCTGCCACTGCTTGCAACCCAATATTTCATTAAGGCAGGGGTGTCAAACTCCTGGAGGGCCACAGCTCTGCGCAGTTTAGCTCCAATCAGCTCCAACCCTACATCTGCTTGGAAGTTTCTAGTAATCCTGAATTGATTAGCTGAATCAGGTGTGTTTAATTAGGGTTGGAGCTAAACAGTGCAGAGCTGCGGCTCTACAGGAACTGAGTTTGACAACCCTTGTATTTTCGTAAAGTATGTTTTTAAAAACGACTTAAATATCCTAATTTAACTAAGGCCCTGTCCGGGAAACCGCATACTGTATATGCAGTAGCAAACCATGACTCTGACCTCTCCCCCTATACAAAACATTGGCAGCAACAAAATCAGTTGGCACGGTGGCCTATTAGATCTAAAATATATATTTTTTGATAGTCCAGAACACGTCATAAAGTTGAAAACAAAGTCCACCTATTTAGAAGGATGGTATGACTGGTCAATTTTGCGTTGCTTTGAAACTAGTCTCCCATTTATGTACTTTTGCTTGGTCCCCTATAATTTCATAGCTATACCACCCTTCACAGAACTGAAAGCCGTTATTTGACTTTATGCACTGTGAGTGATTGGTGTATGACATCACAGTACCATGAGAGCAGACTGCTCTGTGCTTTATGATACTTTGCTGTCATACTTCGAGTCTAACAAACCAATTCTAATGAGAAAATAATTATAAGAAATTTAAAATGATGTTAAAAGGTTTATTTATTCATATTTTACCATAGTTTAGATCCCCTCTGAGGGCATTAAGGGCCCTGACAATTCTTAAAAGTAGATACCAGTACCTTATTTATTTCTAGAGTAAGTTCTCTGAAAGTTTCCAGATACACCAAACACTCCACATACATAACATATACAGACAAGAAGACAGCCTAAATTAGCCTCCTCTAACTGACAGACCATGTACAGGCTGACACACACTCTCAGACTGAGTTGCTTGTTATCCAGGAAAGTTTGGTGATAAGCAGATGCTTAATACACACAGAAAAGCCTTTTCTTGGCTGGCACACCGCTGAAATACATAGAACTGAATAACACACAGACATTCCTTCCCTCATGAGTGGATGCCAGTTTTCTGTAATTTTTACTGACAGTTTACGGACAGAGGTCACCATGGCAAATTGTGATTGACACCTGCAAGGCAGGTCTGGGATGGTGTTTTTGCATAGGTCGGGGGGTTATGCATCGTGACATGGCTTGAGTCACAGCGGCAGACTTTACCACACACATGCCAACATAAGTCGTCACTAGAACACAGAGAGACTGACAAATTGAAAGAGAATGAGACTTTGGGTTTAAAAATAACATTGAAAGATGAGAATAAGGAGAAACGTTTGTGCGGTTATCAGATATGGAAGATAAGATTCCAGGGAAGACTAATCACTTTCAATGCAAATATGTTGCTTTGACTTTGGTTGACAATTTACTCAACTCAACTTTATTTATATAGCTTTTTTTTTTACAATTTTCATTGTTATAAAGCAGCTGTACACGAAACATATTGACTATAAGCAAAACATTAAAGTTATACAAGTAAAAACAACACAGTGAACACACACAGAATACAGACACACACACACAGGTCTATAAACATGCACATGCATAAAATACAGACACACAACTCCACACGAACAGAACACAAAATACACACGCACTGACACCCGCACACGTACACACACTCAGCATGGTTTTCACAGAGAAGCACAAAATTAAGATAAAGGAGAGAGAAACAGAGGTTGAATATTATACAGACTATAAATTTCTATATGTAATAATAAATAAATTAGGCAAAAAACCTAATTAAAAAACCTTGGGAGCCCAGGCCCAACCAGGGGAACCAATTCCCTCTGGCAATAACTGTAGCATCTCTACAAGCTTGACAAACTAACGCATTAAGGAATATAAAACACAATTAAAAAGAAAATATCCCTTTCAATTAAATATAATGAAAAGGCACAAATATTGGATGCAATATTTTTGTGTGCATGTTCAATAAGTGCAATGTAATAAGTAATAGCAACATAAACAGTATCAAAAGAAAAAACTGCAATAAATAACAGAAATACAAAATAACAGAAGAAATGATATGGTAAAAAACTGGCCAGCATCCTATTTATACTTTTGCAATACTGTTACAGTTAGAATTAAGGGTTTTCTTACCCTACGGGGTTTCTTGCAACCGGGCCCTGGCCCTCAAAGAGAAGTAGTTTAAGACCCCTGCCCTAAGATTTGACGGAGACACTGAAATTCAGGATACAAGGGTTGTTGCCAATCATTTAGAATTGAGACACTCATTGCCTAGTATACAGCGAAGCAGGGTTAAGTTACTCCTCACATCACTCTACAAAGCCACTAATGACTGGCCCATGACTTATCTCATTGTTCTGAAACATTCTGAAGTATGCAGATGACACTGTAATTGTCAGTCTAGCACGGTTTTCCCGAATGCTTTGGCACATATTTGTATAGAGCATAAACAATAAAGGAGAAAGTACACATCCTTGTTGCGAACTAGTGGAGGAGATAACCTGTGTAGACAGCATATTATTTATTTTTAGTCTCCGTGTCCTATCAGTTAAAAAATACAAAATCCATCCCACCAAGTTATTACTCAACTTAAATTTTTCTAAAAGCCTATATATTAAACGTAGGGTTGAATTGTGTTAAATGCAGAGGAAATAGAAGTCTTGCATGAGACCCCTTCTTCTCCAAATGCTTCACAAGTGAATGTATCAAGGGAACAGTGGTATCCTCAACCCCTCTTTTAGATCTGTAAGCGAACTGCATTGGATCTAATAAATACTCGGTCGTCCTCAATATTTCAGATCTCACAAGTCTTTGAAGTGTTTTCATTAAAACAGATGTAAAAGCCATAGGTCTAAAATCATTTACTGCCCTTGGACAGCTAGATTTTGGAACAGGGACAAACGTTGCATCTTTCCAGACATTTAGAACATGCTGTACCTTCAAAGACATATTAAAAATTGTCACGATAGGCGTGGAAGAACCCAAGTGCAGGGAGGCGGTGGTGAAGGGGTTAACAGAAATATTTTATTCTTTTACAATAAACAAACAAAGGAAATACCCACGAGGGGGTGTCAAAAACAGGAACGAACTAAAATACAAAACTAGAAACAAAACACTTCCCTCGGTGGGGCAAAACAAAACATGACACAACGTCCAGGGGCAGGGGAAGGAAAACCAAAAGCCAACAAGACAAGGTAAATACTCACAAGCACAAGGTACACGTACACGTACAGGAATACAATACAATCCACGAGCACAGGACAAAGAAACATGAGGGCATTTATAGGAAAGACAAACGAGGGATAATTACACAGGGCAGGTGGGAAACATTAGACACGGACGGGAAACAATACAGGAAACGAGAGGGGCGGGGCCAATGACGAGACACTGGAGAGAACGTATATTATTGTCAAAAGGACAATGATATGTTTCTCTCCACACATAACCAAAGACTTTGCCATGGCTCTGCCTCAGGACCAGGAAATCCAAGACTAGGTGAGGCAGAACCATTACAAAAAATATAACCAAATATATAAGACTCAATTCTTTTGTACAAAACCTAAGTATCCGTCCACAAATATTATCGGGCCCATAACTCTTTTTACTTTAATTGAAAGAAAGGCCCTTTCCACCTCCCTCTAGTGTACACAAAATTACTGGCTATCCTCAAGTTTGTAACGCAAGTCCTGGATTTCCCTACTAAAAGCCATTGTATCAAAACGATTATTAAAACCCTTCAGGGCGTTAGCTGTCACGGCTCGGGGTGATCATCTTCCTGTGGGTTTTGTTGTGTTGTCTAGCGTGTGGCACTGGTGATTTTCCACTCTGCACTCACACTCCTGCCGACACTCATCTCATTAAGACCGCTTGTTCTAGTAATTGCCCCACACCTGTCCGTTATTCCCGCCTCGTTTAATCCCTTTATCTTTCCCCTGTGTCTTTCGTCTTGTGTCTGACCGTTGCATGTTGGATTGCCAGTTTCAGACTGCCCCAGGTATAGCTGCGGCTCGCCTGAAGTTTTTGTATTTCTTAGTAGACCTTGTCATAGCCTAGCCTCTGTTTTAGTCACAGCTCTAGTTCTAGTCTTGCCACGTTCCTAGTTAATTGGATTTTTTCTCACGCTCATCTCAGACGACCCTGGAACCCTTGTTACGTTCATATTGTTTCCTCCACACTCCGTAGCCTGCCTCCTGTCTCCACAGCTCCCGTTGGCGTCTCGGACTGCGATCCTCTCCATCACCTGCTCCACGCAGTCAGCTTTGTCACCTCCATTCCCACGAGGACAAACTGCTCTCACCTCGGGAGACTCAGGTCGACATTACCTCCCGCATCCCAGTTGTGGTCCTTTGCCAGCATTGGATCTACTGCACCCTTCGGGGTCTGCTTGTCCGGTGAACTCTTCTCTCCAGACCCGCGGTCTGGAGTGGTCGCTGACAGTTGTTGTGGACTATTGACTCTGAATTAATAAATATCTTGTTTCCCCGCACTTGGGTCTCTTGTTTCTCAGTCGACCATGACAGTTAGCAAATTCCAAATCTTATCTATCCAAGATGACCTGATTATTATGCTTTGAGCTATCATACCCTAAGAAATTTTTCATACCGGCCGACCCTAACTTATTAGCAGCCAGTTATTAGCATAGAACTTGAAGAATATATTTACTGTCAATGAATGTTTGTTTTCTTTATTGATTGTAGTTTTTTTTAAGATGCATTCAATTCATTAACAAAAATCTTATAGTAAAACAAATGGAGAATTTTTTTTTAAAGTTTTAAAATGAAGCCATTTCCGTTTTTTAGGCCAAGTGCATCCAAAAGTTTTGCTTTCGTTTTCTGCCCAACATTTTTATTTGGGTGCATCACTAGTTTATATATTTTTTAAAAAATAATCTTAAATAGCAAAAGTAATATTGTTTCATATTAACATCTGAAATCCTAAAATGCATGTGGTTTTGGATTATGCTTGATGAGTTTTATTGATAGCTGTTTAATCAAACCTATAGTCTCGCATAGCGAGGTCTGGGAACTTTGGCCGCTTTCATTGGCCAAGGCCAAGAGGCCATATGACTGACAGGTAAAGCAATCAATTACATTTCATTTTGTGCTGCGCCATGTTTAGAGGTGTGGAAATGTCCCCACAGCAACAGACTGATGTACGTTTACGAACGTTTTAAAAGTTAACAGCTATAACCATGACTCAGCCCCCCTAAAAATTCTGCGATTCTCCATAAACTGTACATGCGTGATCGCCTCAGTCCCCTTTAAATTTCATTTGAAAACGGCGGCAAACCTTTTTCCAAGCAACGATGTTAAATCAAAACTCAATAAAACCAGGGCCGTTTTTAAATATTTGGAGGCCCTAGGCAAAACTTTTTTTGGAGGCCCCCACAGCACCCCGCCCCCTCCACCTTACATGTTTTTTGAACAAGTTAATGATCATATTAAAAAGCCTGTTTCAATTTTAAATTGCTATGAATTTTTTTTAGGGTAGCCAGGATTTAATTTAATTTAATTAAATTTATTTTTGCTGTCATTTTACAGTAACAGCTTACTGTATATATTATGTAAAATGAAAAAGCAATAACTTAAAATCAGTTATCTGCAGAAAAGTTGCTTTTTGCAGTTTGTTCTCTTTATACATTCAGAGACTGTACTAGTGACGCGTCGACGCTTCGTATTATTTACGTTTATCTGCTGTAATAGCAGTTTCTGTTCCCGGGCGTGTGTAAATTAATCAGCAGAACAAGAGAAAGTATAATTCACCCGACAAAAAGCGATCGAGAGCCTCGGATGCAGTAAGTTAGTGAATGGACGGAGGAATTCCCCCTAACATTACCCCCGGAATGCGATCATCACAGCATGGACACGCAATCACAAACGGACGGAGAGGGGCACGTAGATGTAGACTTTCATAATAAATTACTTTTTTGTAATTTACTTTTTTGTAATGTAAAACTATGCTTTACATTAATGATTTACATTAACGCTGTTGTACTAGTGTAAGTTAGTGTATGTGAACCTTTGCAGATTGTGACCCTGCATAAATTACACTTAAGCTTCAAAAAGGACTGACTATCATGAAACCACCAATGCACTTTTTATGTCATTCGATAGCTTTATGCGAGGAATAAACCAATATAGCATAATGAAGAAACTCTGACCTCCGCTGGTGCTGTCTGTCAATCTCCAGTCAGCATGCGTGTGTACGGTGACGGTCAGGACGCTACTCTTTCCAACATGTTCCAATGTTTTCATTATTCTTCATAATGACAAGATGATAGTCTATGGTTTTGTTTAAAATGTATTTTGCTAGAGACTGTGAGTTAACGTTTCTAGCTGAGTGTAGCTTAGTTTATTAGAAGCACTGGAAGCGGTCTGAATATGTTGCGTCTTCATACAAAATAACTCTTTTTAAACCTCTGATTTAACTGTATACTGTCGGATTGATGCAACGCACTATGTGTTAAACATGTAGCATATCATCTCTTCTCGTTGTGTTCTAACTATTATTTACTTTGGGGAGCAAAATGATCCCTGGGACTTCAGAAGGAGTAGGTGCTTTAAGCGCATCATTGTGCGTCCGGGATGCGCATAACTGTAAATAACGAAGCGAATGCATTAAGCGCATCATTCTGAGTTCCGGGTGCGCGGGCTCGCTTTAATGCCACTCTGCATTAGAGTCTTTTATAGTGATAGTTCCCTTTCAAGAGAGGTCTCTCTACATTGCGTGAAACGCTAGGGGAATCCCCTTCTCCAACCTTTACTGAATCCTTATTGAATAACGCCAGTGAAAATAAAATGTAACTGGCCAATGCCGGTCAAGACGGCGCTTAGGGGCGTAGCGCCACCCCTATATAACTCGCCATCTGGACCGCATTCCTCAGAATCTTTCTCCTTCACTCACCTTTCGCATGCTGTTGAGGATACGCTTCAGAGAAGAGGAATTCATCGGATCCTTCTGCTCGTGTGTTCCGGTATGCCAATTTGCAAGTTATGTTCAGGGCCCATTGACCCGCAGGACACGCACTCACACTGCGTGCTCTGCCTAGGTCTGGCCCAGAGGGGGCTCTCTCTGAGTCTAACTGCCCGCACTGCGAAGACCTTCCGGTGCGGGTGCTTAAGGCTCGGAGAGTCGCCACCCTCGAAGATTTTGTTAGGCAGCGTCCCGCCGCCACCAGCGAGCCGCTGGCGGGACCGCCACCACTCCCCCCCCCCGGGGAGATAAAGAGCTGGACCGCCGTATTCGCTCTCAGCCCCACGGGTCTCCAGTGTCCTTCGCGGATGATAGCCTCTGTCCCGCTGATGAAGCTACGGAGATGATCCGGTTTGGCGCTTTGGGAGATGAAGACGAGCTCATGTCGCTGGCGGCTTCGGACAGGGATCTGTCGGGGTCAGAGGAGCTAGCGGCGTCGGGGAGGGAACAGGCGGAGTGGGATGCCCCTCCCGCACTTCACGAAGAAACGCGCACCTTTTTTCCCAGATGTCCACGAGGTGGTCGTGAAAGCGTGGTCAGTCGGTGCGCACCCATGCCTCGGGATCGGCTATTTTCTCCCTGGTGGATGGGGCGGAAGCCCGCGGCTATGCGCGCATTCCCGCCGTCGAGTAGGCGATTGCGGCGCACCTGGGTCCGTCTTCGCCATCGCTGCGATCCGAGGCGGTGCTGCCATCTAAACCATGCCGGATGACCGCCCACATAGCAGAGAAGGCATATGCCGCCTCTGCCTCTGCTCTGCACACCATGGCGGTACTCCAGGTTTTCCAGGCTCAGCTGCTGCGTTCTCTGGACGGGGAAGAACCTAACCCGGACGTCGTTAAGGACCTGCACGCGGCCACGGATTTCGCGCTTATGGCCAGTAAGCGCACAGCCCAAGCCATCGGCCGCACCATGGGCTTCAAGGTTGCGCTCCACCGTCACCTGTGGCTGACGCTCACGGATCTCAAGGAGGCGGACAAGAGAGCCCTCCTGAACGCTCCGTTGTCTTCCTCTGGTCTATTCTGGGACGCCGTGGATGCCGTCATCCAGCGTTTCACGGAGGACCAAACGCGCTCACGCGCTATGAGCCAGGTACTCCCCGAACGCCCCGCCCAGCTGTCTTCGCATCACCGATCCTCATCTGCACGCTCGGCGCAGAGACCGGTGAAGCAGCCCACGCTCGCGGCCCCCTCCGCCGCTGCAGCTCCCGAACCGGCGGTTCGCCCCAAGCAATGGCGAGACATGCCCAGGAAGCGCCACGGCCCAGGGAAGGATCGTTGCCCGAGGGGAGGTTCAACGTCGGGGCCGAAGCCGAATTCCTGATGAGTTCGCTGGGAGGAGGAAAGTGCTCGACGGGGGACCTCCCGCGAAGAGTCCGAGGTTCTCGTCTGTCCCCCTAGCGGTTGCGGGCGACACAGAGAACGATTGTGTTATGGATGTTGTTGTGTCAAATGTAATAAAAATGCACACATTTTCACAATCAGAGCATCTTCCTCCTCTGATGAACGCTGCAAGCTCGCCGCCTCCGTGCCGCGAGCTGCTGTTGTCTCATCCTGTGCCAACCTGGTCGCACCCCCGGTTTTACGGCGATGCACCAATCCCACCTTATATCCTGTCTCATACTCTGGTTACTGCGAGTCAGAGCTCTCTCGGCGGAGCTCGGAGCGGCGCTCGTACGCCGCCGCTAAGTCCGCCGACGGCGGTTTCTCCCTCGCGCGGGATAACCCAGAGAGTGCAGAACGAGACGTTACGTCCCTTGCAGGCTCGCAAGGCAGCATGGCAGTCCATCTTGGGTATCTCGCCCTGGGTGCTGAACATAGTAGAGTACGGCTACTCGCTCCAGTTTCAGCGCAGGCCGCCCCGCTTCAATGGCGTGGTCCCGTCCGTAGTCTCCCTGCGGAATATACCGCTGTTGAGACAGGAGATCGACAGCCTCCTCGCGAAGCAAGCGATAGAGGTAGTCCCCTCAAGCGAGAGAGAGAGCGGCTTCTACAGCCGCTATTTTGTCATTCCAAAGAGAAATGGGGGCTTCCGGCCAATTTTAGACCTGAGATCCATCAATCATGCGCTGTACAAACGCGCTTTCAGAATGTTGACAATAAAACAGATCCTCGCGCAGACTCGGCCTGGGGACTGGTTTATTTCAGTAGATCTAAAAGATGCATACTTTCATGTTCAAATAGCCCCTCGCCACAGGCGCTTTCTGAGGTTTGCATTCGAGGGCACCGCGTACCAGTTCATGGTGCTCCCCTTCGGGCTGGCATTAGCTCCGCGCACTTTTACAAAGATAGTGGATGTGGCTTTATCCCCTTTGAGAGCGAGCGGTATGCGCATTCTGAATTATTTGGACGATTGGCTAGTTTTGGCCCACTCGCAAGAGATGCTCGATGCCCATGTATGCAGGCTCCTTTCGCACATGAAAGCCTTGGGGTTGTGTGTGAACAGACAGAAGAGCGTGCTTCTCCCCAGCCGGGCGATCGTGCATTTGGGAGTGTGCTTAGACTCGATCACCATGCGCGCTCATCTGAGCCCAGAGGGGGGGCGTTCAATGTATCACGTCGACCTTGAGCCTTTTCAGTCTGAGACGTCTCGTCTCGCTAAAAGTGTTTCAGAGGCTTCTGGAGCTGATGGCGTCAGCAACTGCAGTGTGCCACCTCGGTTTGTTCATGCGTCCCCTCCAGCTCTGGCTGAGGTCTCGCGTGCCGAGAAATGCTTGGTTAGCGGGGCACGCGAGAGTCGCGGTAACACGCGGATGTCTAAACACCCTGAAGCCTTGGCACAACCCCGACATGTATCGCTGCGGCGTCCAGTTGGGTCCTATCACAAGGCAGAAAGTGGTTACGACAGACGCGTCTCTGACGGGATGGGGAGCCCTGTGCGACGGCTGAGGAGGAATCTGCTGACCCAAGCGAGCGGCACAATCTGGCACCCCAACCCCGAGTTGTGGCGTCTGCACATGTGGCGGGTTCACGGGGGCAGGGAGCCTAGGGAATTTAGCGAGTCGTGCCATGGATACTATCACAGAGTCGCGAGCTCCCTCTACGAGGCGACCTTTACGCTTTTAAATGGGCGGTTTTTGTAAAATGGTGCGGGGAAAACGGTCTCGATCCAGAGCTATGCCCCGTATCTGACATTCTAGCCTTTCTGCAGCAGCGCTTGGACGCCGGCAGCTCGCCGTCTACACTGAAAGTTTATGTCGCTGCCATTGCCGCCTTTCACCCTCCGATTGACGGTCGCTCGGTAGGCAAGCATACTTGGGTGGTGAGATTTTTACGGGGCGCGAGACGACTAAACCCCCCTCGCCCTCCTACGGTGCCGCCCTGGGACCTAGCCTTGGTTTTAAAGGTGCTTTCACTTCCTCCGTTCGAGCCCTTGCAATCATCTGGACTGCGGGAGCTCTCCCTAAAAACCGTCCTACTGCTTGCACTTGTGTCTGCTAAGCGTGTAGGGGACATACACGCGCTGTCTATCGATGATGCCTACATGCGGTTCAGACCTAACGACTGCAGCGTCACGCTCAAACCTAAAGTGGGTTATGTGCCTAAGTCGCTCTCAACACCGTTTAGAGCGCAAGTTATATCCCTGTCTGCTTTCTCCCCGGAGCCGCCAGTCTCGCAGGATTACGCTCAGCGCGCGCTGTGCCCGGTGCGAGTTTTGAGGATTTACATTGAGCGGTCCGCCGCGTTCAGACAGTCTGACCAGCTGTTCGTTTGCTATGGTGGACCAGCTAAGGGACGTCCCGTTTCAAAGCAGCGGTTGTCTCATTGGATAACAGACGCGATAGCGCTGGCATACGCCAGTCAAGGCTTGGACTGCCCGATCGATCTTAGGGCCCACTCTACTAGAGCTGTGGCTTCTTCATGGGCTTGGTTGAGAGGGGTGTCTGTTCAGGACATTGTGCAGCAGCGGGCTGGTCTTCGCAGAATACCTTCGCCAGATTTTACAGGCTGGATGTGTCCTCTCTAGTGGCACAAGTGCTGTCTGTTTCGGCACCACCCACAGCTGCCTGTAGCGACTAATGGCTTAGCTATGCTGCGCTCAGCTAGGTTGTATAGGCGGTGGGGGAGGCATAGCGTCTACGCCTATGAGCCCGTAGACGACGCTTTCTGCATAGCTTGGATCAGTATGTATTGCGACTTGAGACGGTGATGCGGAATAACAGTATTTGTTTCCGCCCCGTTCAATTCCACTCGTCGAGCTACTAGGTGTATCCAGCTATTCCGTGCGCTGCTATCTATCGCCCTTAACATCATTTCTTTGCTGTATGTGCTATGTTTACTGTAGAGCGGCATCACAGCTCAGTTCACACTAAAAAGTTAGTGGTATGCAAATTTTTGCCCAAACTTAGGACCGATCGGATTGGCTCCCGCTTGCGCGGTATCCAATGGGCTTCATACTCGTGCTCGAGGCTACGCCCTGTGGATGAAGGGGGAGGTTTTTTCTCCTTTTCTCCTGATCATGCGGGGGAGCACTAGTTTTCACTCTTTGCTGCTCTCACGGCGTGATTTTATTCGGTTCCCCTAGCGTTTCACGCAATGTAGAGAGACCTCTCTTGAAAGGGAACATCTCCGGTTACTGTCGTAACCTCGGTTCCCTGAGAGGAGGGAACGAGACATTGCGTAAACCGCCGTGCTCGCGTGCTCAGATCGTCGCGCTGTATGTTTCAGTCGTAAGATTCTGAGGAATGCGGTCCAGATGGTGAGTTATATAGGGGTGGCGCCACGCCCCTAAGCGCCGTCTTGACCGGCATTGGCCAGTTACATTTTATTTTCACTGGCGTTATTCAATAAGGATTCAGTAAAGGTTGGAGAAGGGGATTCCCCTAGCGTTCACGCAATGTCTCGTTCCCTCCTCTCAGGGAACCGAGGTTACGATAGTAACCGGAGACGTTTTGTACAATAAACAGAGACAGATAGTAGTATTTTACTTTTTATAAATTATATTATGAGACTGAAAATAGAGTCGGATTTTACTTGGAGGAAAAAAATACAGAGCATATATCATGCTCTAGTATTTCATATACACATTTTTTAATGTTTTTACATTTACATTTAGTCATTTATCAGACGCTTTTATCCAAAGCGACCTACAGATGAGGGAAACAATGGAAGCAATTGGAACAACGTAAGGAAAACAAAAAGCATAAGTGCAATAAAACATTTTTTTACCTTTGATACAGTAAAAGAATTAAAAGAAGATGATGATTTTAATGTAAACACGGATTAAAATGTTAAAACAACAATATTTATTTATAAAATGTAGTGGAGTAAAAAGTATGATTTGCTTTATAATGTAAGAAAATACTAGAACGTATTGTTTATTTGCAAAGTTTGCCAAAGGATTAATCCAAAAAATCTTTATTAGATAAAAAATAATCGTTAGATTAGTCGACTAATCGAAAAATAATCGTTAGTTTAGTCGACAATTAAAATAATCGTTAGTTGCAGCCCTAGACTGTACCAATGGACTATAAATTTAGTTTTATGCTGCTTGTCTTGATTGGTGGACAAGTGTATAGAGATACTGAAATGAAACACCTTTTCAATGTATGAATTAAATAAACAAAATGTATGATTTAAAATAAAGACAAAACTTCTTCAGTAAAGAGCAGTTAGTGATTTTGTGTTTTGTTGTTTTATTAACATTGACGACAAAAACAGCAGCAGTTTTTTAGACTACTGTCACTTTAATTCAATAATCCGGTACTGATGCTGATACTACACGTCGCACAGTTCAAATTCACTTAAGACATAACTAACTGTTTTTATGTGAATCTTGTGTGTTTTTACAATGTGATCTCCTTAGAATTCATAAGTATTTTGTATAAAACATGGTGCTACAAAAAAATGTACATATAATTACGTTTGCACAAACTCTTAAACACAAAATACTGACATATTTACAGTATCCGAACATACAATAATGACAATTATTGTCAATTAATTACATATGAACAACTTTACAGGCTTACAAATGAATCCTTCTGAATATTGTAATTGCGGCATTAACATTTTACCATATTGTATTTATATGTCATATCAATGGAATCATGTTTTCAGTTGCATTTATTAAAGTTTAATTGTTTACTGAATATGAAATAACATTTCGTTCTTTGTAATTTCTGCTGCCAAATCATTTAGAAGAAACAAGATTCTTAAAATGAATAACATTTCTGCAATCGTTTAACCATTACTTATCATGTAATATTTGCTTTGTTTGCCATGGGACACAAAGGCATTTTCTCCGACATGCTGTGACATACCATAAAATACACCAAAAAACGCAAAATAATTACATTTACATTCAGTAATTTAGCAGACGCTTTTATCCAAAGTGACTTACAAATGAGGTAAACAATAGAAGCAATTGGAACAACAGAAGGACAACAAAAAGCATAAGTGCAGTAAAAACTGGTCGCATATAGCCTACCACAGTATACAAAGCAAAGGATTTTTTTCTATAAGGATAGAAAGAGTAGAAAAGAAACCGAAGTCAGAACTAATCGGTCAGGTGTTGATGGAGGAGTTGTGTTTTCAGCAGATTCTTATAGACAGAATCTGCTGATCTTGTAGCAGCGGATAGATCATTCCACAAATGTGGAACAGATCCAGAGAAGGTACGTGAGAGTGATTTTTTCCCTTTTTGGGATGGCACTACAAGACGTCGTTCATTTGCAGAGCGTAGGGATCTGGCGGATACATAGGTCTGTATTAGCGAGTGAAGATAAGGGGGTGCCGAACCAGTGGTGGTCTTGTAGGCCAGGAGCAGAGCTTTGAATTTGATGCGAGCGACTATAGGGAGCCAATGTAACTTAATGAGGAGAGGAGTGACGTGTGCTCTCTTCGGTTCATTGAAGACCACTCTTGCAGCTGCATTCTGGACCATCTGTAGAGGTTTGGTTGTGCAAGCTGGGAGTCCAGCTAGTAGCGCATTGCAACAGTCCAGTCTGGACCGGACAAGAGCCTGGACTAGGACTTGTGTTTCAAATTTCAAATGCTATTAGATTAATAATGATAATCTTAAATCTATAATTTACCTTATTAGTAAGTTTATTTATTTTTATTTAGCCTTGTTGTGCAAGCTCTGTCGAGCTTGTGCAGAGGCAGCAGCTTTTGCAAGAGGGGAACTGGAATTCCCTGGTTGGGCCTGGGTTCTCCTGAGGTTTTTTTTCTCGATTAGAGTTTTGGGTTCCTCGCCACCATTTGCATACTGTTTTTTGCACTATTTGCCTGGCCGGTGGGGCTGCTTTAGAATTAGAATTTTAAAGTTTTAATATTGCATATAGGAATTTATAGTCTGTTATATTTGACCTGTGCTTCTCTCTCCTTTATCTTAAATGTGTGCTCTCATTGTGCGTGCGTGCGTGTCTGTGTGTGTGCGTACTTGTCTGTGTACGTGTGTGTGTGTGTGTGCGTCTGCGTCCGTGTGTCTGCGGGTCCGTGTGTGTGTGTTAGTACGTGTGCATATTGTGTGTGTGGAGTGTTCTGTATGTGGGTATGTCTGTCTTCTGTGTTTTCACCTTTTTCTTGTTTTTACAGGTACAACTTTAATTGTTTTGCTTATAGTCAATATGTCTTATGTACAGCTGCTTTGTAACAATGAAAATTGTAAAAAGCGCTATATAAATAAAGTTGAGTTGAGAGTTGAGTTGAGTTAATGGTGTCAAAAATAGCAGATAGATATATGTTTTTCCTTGGTCCTGGGGGAACGTTGTTTCATTTCACTGTGTATTGTACTGTATATTGTTGAAATGACAACAAAAGCCACTTGAACTTGAATATTTTTGTGGAGGCCTGCAGAGAGGCAAAGAGAAGCCAGATCACACTCACTTTGAGAAAACAAATATCTTAATGATATTAAAGCTTTGTAAATATTTTATGTTTTTTAGCTAAAAATACGTAGCAATTTTTACGTTTTATGTTATAATACGTCCAAATTAAAGTTTCAGCATCAATAAAAACCAGGCTGGTTTTTGACATAGCCTTGTATTTCACAGTATATAAGATACGCAAAAAGACACGGTAGATAACTCGTTCTGTAGCCTTGCACTGTATGAGAACTGGCATCTGTGTGCATACTTCGAGTAGAAATCGATAGAAAGTTGAAATGAGCAAGTGTTTTAAAATGCGTAAAAAAAAAAAATCTTTCATGATGAAGAATAACAGCAATGACTGTAATAGAGATAGGGGATATGTAGGGCTGCACGAATCGTATTTTAATCGTGATAAATATTTATGCTCCCCACAATTAATTGAGCATAATCGTTGTGATATTAGTGTTTTAAAAGCAAGCACAAAACTCCAGATAAGGTCGGAAAATCATCGCAAAGCTTTTAAACTGCCACTTAACAGGAAATACACTGGGTTCCAAATTATTATGCAAATGATATCTTTCTCTGGTTTTCCTAATTTGTCAATGCAAATGACAGTCAGTATAATTTTCAAGTAATCAACAGTTAGGGTACATTTGGAATTTTATTGAACAAACCTCCCACTGACAACAGTATTTATTTAAAAAATGAAAAACTCAAAATGCACTGTTCCAAATTATTATGCACAACAGAGTTTGAAAACATTTCATAGGTTGTAAAAAACTGAAAATGGTCATTTGTTGAATTTGCAGCATTAGGAGGTCATATTTACTGAAATCAAAAGCTATTTCAATCAAAAACATCCTAACAGGGCAAGTTACATGTTAACATAGGACCCCTTCTTTGATATCACCTTCACAATTCTTGCATCCATTGAACTTGTGAGTTTTTGGATAGTTTCTGATTGAATTTCTTTGCAGGATGTCAGAATAGCCTCCCAGAGCTGCTGTTTTGATGCTAACTGCCTCCCACCATCATAGATCTTTCGCTTGAGGATGCTCCAAAGGTTCTCAATAGGGTTGAGGTCAGGGGAGGATGGTGGCCACACCATGAGTTTCTCTCCTTTTATGCCCATAGCAGCCAATGACACAGAGGTATTCTTTGCAGCATGAGATGGTGCATTGTCATGCATGAAGATGATTTTGCTACGGAAGGCATGGTTCTTCTTTTTGTACCATGGAAGAAAGTGCTCAGTCAGAAACTCTACATACCTTGCAGAGTTCATTTTCACACCTTCAGGGACCCTAAAGGGGCCCACCAGCTGTCTCCCCATGATTCCAGCCCAAAACATGACTCCGCCACCTCCTTGCTGACGTCGCAGCCTTGTTGGGACATGGTGGCCATCCACCAACCATCCACTACTCCATCCATCTGGACCATCCAGGGTTGCACGGCACTCATCAGTAAACAAGACTGTTTGAAAATTAGTCTTCATGTATGTGTGGGCCCACTGCAACCGTTTCTGCTTGTGAGCATTGGTTAGGGGTGGCCGAATAGTAGGTTTATGCACAACTGCAAGCATCTGGAGGATCCTACACCTTGAGGTTTTCGGGACTCCCGAGGCACCAGCAGCTTCAAATACCTGTTTGCTGCTTTGCAATGGCATTTTTGCAGCTGCTCTCTTAATCCGATGAATTTGTCTGGAAGAAACCTTCCTCATTCTGCCTTTATCTGCACGAACCCTTCTGTGCTCTGAATCAGCCACAAATCTCTTCACAGTACGATGATCTCGCTTAAGTTTTCGTGAAATATCTAATGTTTTCATACCTTGTCCAAGACATTGCACTATTTGACGCTTTTCGGCAGCAGACAGATCCTTTTTCTTTCCCATATTGCTTGAAACCTGTGGCCTGCTTAATAATGTGGAACGTCCTTCTTAAGTAGTTTTCCTTTAATTGGGCTCACCTGGCAAACTACTTATCACAGGTGTCTGAGATTGATTTCAGTGATCCAAAGAGCACTGAGACACAATACCATCCATAAGTTTAATTGAACAATATAAAATTAAATGTTTACGACACTTAAATCCAATTTGCATAATAATTTGGAACGCAGTGTACAAAACACACATTTTTTTCACTGCAATTCTATTATTTTAATGTTTTTTGGAAAACCCACAGACAAACATGAAGGGTGACCAATGATTTATAACAAAAGAACAAGAAATCAAATATGGAGTAGTGAGGTTTCATTCCAAAGGTCACAAAATTACAATTTTTGTGGTTGAGTGTTTAGATGATTGATTGCATGCTTTGAAATACGGTGTTGAGGAAGTTCAATGGCAGCAGATTATAACATATTCATTGGCTGTAAAGTATAGGCCTAATAAACATGTTGAGGTGAAATTAAAAATAAAAGTTCTAAACTGACAAAATAATTGTGTTTATAAATTGTGATAAAATTTTTGAACAAAATAATCGTTGTGACAAGCAGAGCGGGATGAGGGCCGTGAGGGAAAAGGCGCGAGGCCAGCTGCGCGTTGCACCGGTCTCACATCTCTCATGGAGGAGCGACAGCAGTGAAGGACGAGAGAGAACCAGGCCTGGAGTTTGTTATGTTTTATTATGTTTGTGTGGCCGGCAGTCGACCGTGAGGGAGCTGTCGGCACTTTACTTTCGTTTTGTTGTTTGTTTATTTTATTAAAAGATTGGTTTATACGTTCGCTCGCACCATTCCCTCACGGCCCTTGTCCTGCTCTGCTTGTCACAATCGTGATCATAATTTTACCCATGATCCTGCAGCCCTAGGGAAATGCGTCGCACTGCCTGTTAGGGCAGGAGTGCATAGCCTCTGATTGGCGTATGATAGTTCAACAAGTAGAGTGCTGTGTATGCTTTCGAAACACTGTAGTACTTTGATGTAATGTGTGTCGAGGTTGGAGACACGTTAAAGTTATGGAGGCCGCACCTCCAAACCTGAGGCCCTAGGCAACTGCCTACTCTGCCTATAGGCAGCACCGGCCCTGCATAAAACAGTTTTACTTTTGAAAACCTTGCATTGACCCAGGAGAGAAGTCTTCCATCAACCCGCAGGTATAGCAGCTCTAGAACAAGAAGTCAGAACTTCTGTATTGTTGTTTTGTATGTTGTTCTGTTCTGTAGTTTTAGTATTGTATATATCAAACATAGTGTTTGGGCCTATTGTTAATATATTAATTTTTGATTATTGAGACACTGGATATACGCATTTTTACTGCAATGTGTTTATTTTTCTACAGATACAGATTTTTCTTTTTTTGGCATAGATTATTTCCCATGCTTAAACACAAAATCTGAAACATACTGCTCTCCAGCACTAAAGATAACACATACATAAACAACCCTGAAAGAGTTTGTCTTTGTGCGTAAGCATCTCAGCCATCACCACTTGCACTATTCCAGCAGGGGAATAGTACAAGGGGTTGTCTCTATGACAACAGCATGGACACAGGGGTACTGGTTGCTACGTAGCTGCTAATACTAGTTTTTTAAAGGATAATACGTCTACATTTTGCTTTAAGTGTAATGTTCCCATCCTAATCAAAATCTCTTAAACCCATTATCAAATTATGTGTTTACGTAATAAAATGTATTATATTTTGTAAATTTCAATTTAATATAATGTGCATTACAGCAATTTCACTATTTTTAGAAACTTTAACTTTGCATCATGCCAAAGAAATCGTTAACTCAATGTAAAACTAATGTAACACTTTTGCGGCTTATTGCTTTTTTTGAGAATGAGCTAAATCACAGAGCTCTCTGGTTGGTTACTCAAGTGTGTAAACTTTAATTCTGATATCAGTAATGGTTTGCCTGGCCATTGAGACAAGAAGATGAGATTGATCTCTCTTTTACACCCAGAAAGAGCTTTTATCGGGAAATAAATAGAGCATTAAGCTATGGTAGAATGTGTGTGCAAAGAAAGAAAACTTACCGAATGGGAGAGAATTAAAAAACAATGAAGATGAAAGTGTTTGGTTTTAGGAAGACTTTGTGTGTGATGAGTGGGAGTACACAGACAGAAATTGTTTGTGTGTACATGTTAGCTGGTGTGGGTGTTATAACGTGTGAAGTAAGGTCGCACACTGTAATCATTTCCTTGTGGAGCAGGAGCAAGGATAAATCTTCTGTGAACATTATGAGACTAAAGCATCGTGATACAGAGTGACTAAATAAGACCCAAAAGAACTATGCAATATTGCAATACACAGTGTTTTCTTACACTGAGGATTCATGTGAGGTAGACTACATGTGAGACTTTGGGAAAGACACAACAACAGAATATCAATACAAATTAAACCATATTAATTAAATAGGTTTGTAGTTTGTAAAAACATTGTAGTTTGGTTATAAAAATGGTCCTGTCCCAACATTACAGTATAAATTAACATCGTTTCATTGAACATTTCACATTTCCCTTACAGAAAAGACACATGAATTTCACATGTTTTTCGCATGTGATCACATGTATACAACATGTGTTTAACATGTGCAAAAAAACACGTGTGATCACATGTGAAATGTGTGTTTTTAGAACATTTTGGTGTGAATTCCATGTGAATTCCCACGTGAAACCCATGGGATAACATGTAAAAACCCATGGGATAACATGCGACATGTGGTGACGTGAAGAACATGTGATCACATGTGGAGACATGTCGCATATGCAGTGTTGGGTGTAACTAGTTACTAAGTAATTAGTTACTGTAATTTAATTACTTTCCCCTTGGAAAAGTAAAGTAAGGGATTACTCTTATTTTTTCTGTAATTTAATTACAGTTACTTTTGATGTAATTAAACTAAATACTTTGTGTAATACATGTATGTGCTATGGTGGAATTGACATCAAAATTCAAAGTCTAACTTTAAAATCCCTGCTTTAATGTATAATTCTCACATTTGTAGTCAGTTAAAACTACTTTATGCAGTTTAATATTATTTATTTGAATGAATTAAAAGAGCCGTTTCATGTCTATCCTTGAATCACTTAACTAATCCAGGTTGATATAGGACATAGAAAGTAATTAGTAATAAGTAACTAAATACTTTTTGGAGAGAGTAATTTGTACAGTAATCTAATTACACTATTGAATATGTAATTAGTAACTAGTAATTAATTACTTTTTCAGAGTAACTTACCCAACACTGCGCATATGTTATCCCATGGGTTTCACGTGGGAATTCACATGGAATTCACACCAAAATGTTCCAAAAACACACATTTCACATGTGATCACATGTGTTTTTCACACATGTGAATTTCGTGTGTCTTTTCTGTAAGGGTTGATTTGAGACACAACAGCAATACCAGTAAACATCACAGGACAAACTGTCTACGCACATGACATATTGAACAAAACCACATACTGTGAATCACTGTTTTCTGTTATGGGGTTAAAATAGACCAGCTGCATGCTACACCTAGGGAGACTTTTGGCGCTTTTCTACTGCATAGTACTGCACGGTACGGCGCGGTACAGCGCAGTTTTTTTTTCCTGATTCTTTTTTTAGTACCACCTCAGTTGAGGTTCCAAGCTTACTGTACCGATACCAAAATGTGATGTGTTTACACACAGATCACTGACTGGGCAGTGAGAATCATTACCAGCGTCATTTGATTTGCAACACATGAATACGCATTTTAAAGGGGTCATATGGCGGAAGTACGTGTTTTTGGTGTGTTATAAGTTGCCAATGCATGTATTAGCCACGTAAAATTGCACAAATGAAAGTGTGGGAACAAAAGATGCATTCTATCTAAAAGCGAATGCTCAACCAGACTTGCCTGAAACGCCTCGTGTAACCACACCCCAGCAAATCTACGTAACTTCGTAATATGATTTGACTAAGACAGCCCAAATCTAAACGTAGTTAAGGTGGGCGTAATTGTAAAATTCATTGTATCGCTTGTCAGTACAATTGCTTTGGAACCTGATGTTCCGAATATGGTAAGAGACGTCACATTTCCGTGAAATGCTTGCAGTATTTGACCAATCACTACACACTGGTGAACTGGCCAATCATAGCACACCTCGCTTTTCAGAGCGATGAGCTTTGTAAAAAATCAGCGCGTTTCAGAGAGGCGGGGCAAAGAGGAGATACGAACATGCACGGTATGTGGAAAATACAACGTTTTTTAAACGTTAAATGGTGTATACACATTGCGTTACATCTAAAACAAACAATAATATTAATTTTAGCCGTGCAATATGACTCCTTTAATACGTAATATTGGCATTTCGTTATATGCTTGGTGACAGTAAAATAGAGATTGAGACCCTTAACGCAATGCTAAATGCTACAGCTTACCCTAGTGCGCCGTCGAGCAAACCAAATGATCGTTGTCTGCTCTTTGCTGTAAGATATCCCAAACTTTTTTTAGCATTATTTTGTTTTGCTGCCATCCGCCATCGATATGCTCCATTACCCCTGTGTTGTGCATGTGTTTATGTCGTGTTCACAATGATGGGACGGCAGTAGAGGCGGCTCAACTATGATGATAAATTTATAATCCCCACCCACTTTGAAGTGGTACTAAACTGCTGTGGAAAAGCAAACTGAGCCCAAGTAAAGTGAGCTGTACCGAGGCGAGTCGTACTAAACCATGCAGTGGATACACTACTTTCGATATGGCACAAAGACATTGACCTTGATATTTTTATTGGCTTCAAATGGCTATTCTTATGTCTTAGACAGCCGCTAACACACAACCTTGTTGATTCATACATAGACCAGAAGAGGTCCAGCAGATGTACTGTACAAATTCTGCCGTGTCAATAGCGAATCCGCTATGGTGCAAGCGCAACAGGCTTTTCAAGGGAATGGGAGATGAGTCTTTGATTGTTTTATTACACGTTATTCCCAAAACACACCCATGACTCATTAAGAGAATAGGCACAACCATTTTGGGACATGCCCCTGGCCTGCAGACCATTTTTCCTGTCGTTAAACTTGCAAAAGTGGATCGGACATGCCCTAAGTGCAACCTGCACCATGCGGTTAAGACCATGCTCTTAGATCGTACAATAGGGCCCACAGTAATAAAAACTAAATGAGTAAAAAAAAGTAAAAATGAGTAATGTTAACAGTACATCATCTTTTACTTTCAGGAACGAGGGTGGTGAGGACACAAGTACAGAGGACCCAGACGCAGACAGCGGGTAAGGGGTTAACAAGACATTTAATAAAATATAAATAGAAAAACAAAGACCCACGTGGGGGGTAACATAACAAAACAGGGGAATCTACAACAGGACAGGACTAAGACTAATTACACCTAACAAGATTAAGACTAAGATTAACATAAACATGAACTACAAATGACTAGACTAGACTGACACGGAACAGGCACTCACCATACAAATGACACGCACAATGAACCAGCACAGGACAGAGAACAATGGGGCATTAAATAAGGGATCAAATCAAGAGGGCACAGGTGTAGGGCATGGAACCAATAACAAGCAATAATGAGGAGACGAAGGGGCGGGAACAGAGACTACACTGGAGAGTGGAAGGCCAACAGGGCCAAAACGCCTCTCTCCACATAAAACAAGGGATCCTGCCGTGATCACAACATTTACAGTGTGGGATTCCAGAAAAAGGAGAATTGTAAGTGCAGTCATACTTTACATGCTTTAAGTTTGAAGATTATTTTGTGTTTCCTTCTTGACCCATCCTCATTTTTCTTTTAGTTTAAATGTAAATTTGCCCTCAGACATCCAGTAAAAAAACTCTCTCTTCTTTACTCATGATTCTCTCTGTCATTGTGTGCTATGTGTTTGACAGTTTAAGCAATCACACAAGTGATTGACACCGCTGTGTTAAACACTCGAAGATTGAAGCGGTGTGGGTCGAAGCGCAACCGCCTAGTTATACCCGAGCTTTCAGACACCACAGCAATCGATGGAGAACGCAGTTGGAATGGAGGCCTGGAGAGAGGCAAAGAGAAGCCAGATCACACTCACTTTGAGAAAAACACGCTAACCAAGCACAATGCATTAGCAAACACACTAGCTCTAAGATTCACTCATGGCTTGCCATGTTAAAATGACACAGTATGAATAACATCTACAGCCCATGTGGTAGTTTCACTATGCATTAATTTGTGTGTCTATACTATTTTGTTCAGAAGTCTGAAACCACTAGTACAAGTGCTTTAATTTTGCATTCTTTTCTAATGTAATGCAACATTTTTATCACAGATATTAGTATCAGCTTACAAAAGTGTTGAAGTTTTTGTCATGACTGTGACAATGCACATGGTCAAATGTGTTACAAACTTAAAACTGAATTAAATTAGTATGCCCACTTTTTTACTTGCACTGTAAGAAATATATTGTGAAAATTACAGTAATTTACTGGCAGCCATCGACAAGTAATACACTGTATTTAAAAATACAGTAAGTTACTTGTCAATGGCTGCCAGTTAGTAACTGTGATTGTTTATTACAGTAAGTTACTCATCAATGGCTGGAGGTTAATTACTGTTTTTACAGCAATTTGATTGTCATTATTGTAATTTTTAATTGGACATAGCCCACATAAAATATGGTTCTTAAAAGGTTCTTTAATGATGGTAAAGGTTCTGTATAGAACCATGTCTTCTGAAGAACCCCTTTTCTGCTGAAATGGTTCTTTGTATTGGGAAAGGGTTCTTTATTCCCACCTATTTTGGTTTAAAGTAGATCAGTTATTTAGAAGCTGCCTCCTGATTGGTTGTATGTCCTGAATCAAAGTCCTGATTTAACAGTCCTGCTGAGGTGCCTGCAGACTGATACACCACACAGGCAAGCTTCAGACTGTTTTTAATCATATATATATATATTTTTTTAATAATTTAAGATATTCTATGGTTATATAATTTATGGGAATCTGCTTTACCAATTATTTAGGATAGTTAAAATGTATATATTCTACTTAATATTTAAAAAAATGTATTACATTAACAATATTATCCTAGCATCAATCATTATTTACTTATACTGGCTGAACTTCCATAAACCATTTTTCTAAAGTATTTTCATGCACATTATCTTGATGATTCTTCAACAGTATGTTGTACAACATGTATTTGGGTTTATTTATTGATATTTCAGAGTTTCGTATGTGACCTTGTCCTGGGAGTGAACTTGGAAGAGACGGGCATTTCTCGCAGTGCTAACCAAGTATCAGTTCAGCTCAGAAGTCTGACAACTGTGTCATACTTGATGTTTTAAAGGTGATATATTCATGTTACTTTTAAAGTTGATATCCTTTCCACATTAAAACGATAGCAATTTACAGCTAAAATAATTTTGGAAATTAAGTTTTGTGTATTCTTATTGTACTTATATGTACATGTCTCTGTTTCAGGTGAATCATAAGCCAAGCTCTAAACCACTGCAGGTCTGACTTTGACGGTTGAGGCAAATTCAATGACACATTCAAAGGTATGTAATACAAATTTACGAATGAATCTTTAGCCAAACATTATCTTTATTACCAAAAACATGTTTATACTGCAGGAGTCAGCTCAACCAAACTTCTGCCATGACATAATTTTTAAATATGAGAGTGACCTCTACACTAACATCAGCTTGTTTTGTCTCCATGTCTCATATTCAGGCTCCTGAAAACACCTGAGACTGACAGACACAGCTCTGGTTCTGATGCTCAAGGTTGATGACCACAGCCATAGATGGAAAGTGGTGGGAATCTGCGATGATCATGGCCTGCAATTTGAGCCCCATGCCAGATGTTACTTTTGAGTTGCCAGAAACTCAAAATCATTACCACACATAAAAATAATGGATGTAGTTATCTGCAAACAATATAAGATGATTTCTTGGCTGCACTGCTTGCTGTATAATCTTGCTGATCAGTTAAATTTAAATAGTAATCATGTATTTTTATAATTTTCCTGGTTATATATATATTTTTATTTCTATACATTTTTGTTGTCACATTTCTACTGCTTTTGTGCTAAAATGGACTAAAACGTATTTTTTTACTTTTTCCTTTGTCTCTGTTTAGGGCTAATATGCTTTTTTTCTGTAAAGCTGCTTTGCAACAATGCAAAATTGTGAAAGGTATTAATATGTACAAATATAATGAATGTTTCATGACATTTAATGATGTGACTAGAAGGAAATAAAAGTATTACTTGATTTACATGTCTTGTTGTTTTTATACAGTAAAACGGAAATAGAAAATGATAAAATCCTTAAAAAACTAAATGAATGAATTAATAAAAATTGCGAAATTAAAACCCCTCCTGTTTTCTGATAAAGAAAGGGTTCTTTATAGCACCACTGAGGTTCTATATAGCACTTTTCAAGGCAGGGTTCTTTATGGAATCTTATAAAAAAGTTCTGGTATTGTTACAAGCCGAAGAACCCTTTTTGGTACTATTTAGAACCATTTTTCTTAAGAGTGAACTTTAATGCTCTGTGACCCCTTATACGTTATTTCCATTGCATGAACACAGTGAATTACTGTAGATTTCACATAGTACTTGATTGTTGTGACTTTCTACAGCACAGTACTGGTTACTGTGGCTTTGTACAGCACATTCCTCTTTAATGTGATTTTCACAATATTTTGACCAGTATTGTAATTTCTCATTGAATATACAGTAATTCACTGTGACCCCCAATACAGTTATTTCCAGTGCATGAACACAGTGAATTACTGTAGATTTCCCATGTATTTTTTACAGTGTGGTTATCTCACAGATTTGCTTACATTTACAGTATGCTATTACTCCGTTGCTATTTATTGATTTCCATGCAGTTTTCTTCCAATGACTAGTTAATGTTAAGTCTAAACTTTGTTAATCTCTTAGTTCATCACTGCTATCACTTAAAAGTAATGAGGCATTATTTTTTAAAAGTTATTTAGCATTTAATTTGCTTTGTGTTAGGGTTTTATTTAGATTAGTTTGTATGTATTATCTGGTTGATGATTCGATCTGTGCTGGTATGAAGCTGGTGTGTTTGGAACAGCATTAATGGCTCTTATCACTGTTGCTATTTTCAGTGCTTGTAAAGTATGAGGACTTTATCTGAGATGTTTCCAGAGGACAAGGGCTCTTCATTAATTTCAAGCAAAAATCTGAGCTAATTTAGAGTTGAATCATGTCTAGAGACTTGAGATCATTTACAATATTGCTAGAACACACATAGGATGGCTGATAAACTGTCTACCTTGAATTAAAGTATTGCAAATATTTACAATTATTCTCAAATTCAGATTTGAAGTGCAACCACAAATAGACATCTACAAAAAAAGAATGTCCTACTAAGCATTTTTGTCTTCTTTCTAGTACAAATAAACTTCTTAAATCAAGATACATTTACTGAAAGAAAATATAAGAATTAGATAAGTTTATGTTTAAAACAAGCAAAGAAATCTGACAGTCGGGTAAGAAAAATAAGCTTGAATTTCGGTTTCTACCACAGGTGGGGTAAAATGACCCCCACTATTGAGACAAATATAATATTGAGTTAACATAAACTTAAAACTTGTTCAAAGTAACCACTTCTGCAAAGGTTATACCATTTTCTGTTTATTTTACTTTAAATAAAATATATAAAACAAAAGTTCTTTAATAAACTAAATAATTTACTTTAAAGCAATTAATACAATATATATATATACAGTATATATATATATACATGTATTATTGTATGATCAACATTATATATATATATATATATATATATATATATATATGTGTGTAAATTTAAGTAGTATTTTTAGCAACTTTATACAAAAAATATTTAGATTTTCAGTAAATAACTTAAGAAAATATGGGACATTTTCAGTCTATAATTGTCAAGGCCTTGTCTGCCCCTGTCTGCCTCCCGATGTTTGCCTCTGCCTGTTTCCCCATGGACTTGTTTGTTTGTTTGTTTATTTATATAGCACAGTTTAATACAACACGAGGTTGCCCAAAGTGCTTCACAAGATCTCCTTAAATTTACATACATAAACAAAGAATAAAAGAAATCACAAATCACAAATCAACAACAACAGAAAACATACAGGCGTGTGCACAATTTGAGTAAGCTTAGCTGCATCACACAACTCTTCATTTGTTTGCAAAAGGTGTGCTTTCAACATAGATTTGAAGACTGGAAATGAGTTGACCGATCTAATGAGAAGAGGTAGGTCATTCCATAGTTTTGTACCTGTTTGAGAAAAGGCTCTGTCTCCCCTGTGTTTGTATTTTGTTCTAGGGACACACAAGAGGTATTGATTCTCAGACCTCAGAGATCTCGTGGGAATATAAACTGATACCAAAGTAGACAAATACCCAGGGGCTAGATTATGAAGAGCCATATAAACGAAAGTGAGAGTCCTATAAATAATTTTGAGTCGAGCCGGCAACCAATTTAATGAGACAAGCAGTGGGGTGACCGAGTCATGTTTTTTTGCAGACTTAATCATTCTCGCTGCTGCATTCTGGATTCTTTGTAGGCGCCCCAATGCACCACAGTCGACTCCAAAGTAAAGGGAATTACAATAATCCATTCGAGAGTAAACGATAGCCATAATAGCTTTCTCCAGATCAGTTATGGATAGAAATGTTTTAGCCTTCGACAATAAACGTAAATGAAAAAAACAAGATCTCACTACTATGTTTATTTGCTTGTCCATCTTTAGTTCACTATCCAGGACAAAGCCTAAATCTTTCACATGGGGTCTCATAAAACCTCACAGGTGCGAAGAACTTAAACATTGAATCACCACTTGCTTCTTAGGGCCAAAGACAATAACCTCCATCTTATTTTGATTGAGCATCAGAAAATTAGCGGCCATCCAAGCCTTCACCTCCTGTAAACAATCATCAATTGCTTTTATAGAATCTGTACATGACTCTTTCACAGGTAGATACATCTGCGTATCATCAGCATAGCAGTGGAATGATACTTTGTGTTTTCTAAAAATAGCCCCCAACGGTAGTATATAAAGCGAAAACACCAACGGCGCCAAAATTGACCCTTGCGGAATTCCCCAGGGCACCTGCAATCTTGAAGAATTACAGTTCCCAAATCTCACTGAAAAAGACCTATCGTAAGGTAGGATTAAACCATTTCAACACATTGCCTTTTAGGCCGCCCCAATATTCAAGATGCTCTATTAGAATACTATGGTCCACCATGTCAATGGACGCACTAAGATCAAGCAGAACCAAAATAACACTTTTACCACTGTCTATTGATAAATAGATGTCATTTAGCACTTTAATCAATGCAGTCTCTGTGCTATGACCAGACCCAAAACCAGATTGAAAAGGCTCGCATATTGCATTAAGGGTAATATTAGATTGTACTTGTTTATAGACCAATTTCTCTAATATCTTGGCAAGAAAAGGTAAATTTGAAATAGATCTGTAGTTATTCAAGTCATCCACTACAAGGTTAGGCCTTTTTAAAAGTGGGAGGACTGTGGCATGCTTAAAGCCATCTGGGCAAATGCCCTGACTGAGACAGTCATTCATTAGATTTAGTACAGTAGTTCCGACACTCTCAAACACCTGTTTGAAAAAGCTGGGAAGCATAACATCCTCTTTTGATGCCGAAGATTTTAGATGCTTAACAGTGTCCACCAAAACTGGAAGCGTAATAGGATGGAATTCTGTCAATTCCGTGCAGCAGGCAGAGGCCCGGTTTGTGAACGGAACTACTGATGGTATCGGTATCTTCGAATGTAGGTCAACAATTTTCTTTTCAAAGAAATTAAGAAACTCTTCACATTTCATTGTGGAGGGATCAGGATACCTAGTTCCCTTTCTGTCGGTCTCTCGACGTTGTGTCGAGCCGACAGATGGGGTTTGTCCCTGAGAACCAATCGCTTCCGAGTTCTTAGAAAAGGCCAATGAAATTGGCGAATGAAATTTGCATGCCGGACTCCGCCCCCGGATATCCGGGTATAAAAGGGAGACGGCGTGCCTCATTCATTCACCTTTTGTTCTTCGGAGCCTTCGCTCATGATCAACAGACTTCTCTAGAAGATAGCAACTACAAGATTGCCGGTTCTACGATGTGGTGCAGCGGACTGTCCCTTCCTGCGGCGACTTCCCCTGGGCGTCTCGGCGGTCCCAGAGGTGTTCGAGACTTCTAAAAGTGCAAATTTCTCCAGTGTGGCATGTCCCACTGTTCTCGTGGGTGCAACACACTCATCGAGGAGGGGGAGGGACACGAGGTCTGCTTCCAGTACGCTGGGGCAGCCCTTGTGGATACGTCCTGCCCTCACTGAGGGCGGTTGACGATGCAGACGTTGCGTCACGGGTGGCTGTGTTCCCACGGGACTCAGCCACCACCTCGTCTGCTTCCCATTTCGTGACAGCAGTGGTTACGGCCCTGCCGTCCACTACGGCGAGCAGCGAGGGTGATATGAGGATTACTGTGAGCGCTAATCCGTCAGCCACCGGCTCGTGGACCGTTCGCACCTCGTCTCGCTCGTCTGACCATTCCCCATGAGACTCACCATCTTGTTCCTCACCCACGTATTCGGAAACGGTGCGTGATGATGAGATGTCTGTTGCAGCATCGGAGGGTGACTTACTGGCATCTGACTCCGACGATTCCTCAGAGCTCCCTCCCTCGGGGGGTCGAGCCCAGGAAGAAACGGACGTCGAAATGTCAGCCATGCTTTCCCGGGCCGCCGGCATTGGGTTGCAGTGCACCGCACTGCCTCTCCCAACGCTCGTGGCTGGATACATGGTTCCTCGGGTTTGAGAGCGGCTCCAAGCCGCCAGTTTTCCCGGAAGTGCATGAGGAACTTAGTATGACCTAGAACGCCCCCTTTAGGCGCGTGCATGTCAACAAGTTCCAACGCCCTTTCTTCCCTCGATGGTGGGGCAGCTATATAGGATATGTTGATGTCCCCCAGGGGCTCGACCTAGACTCCCGTCCAAAGCATGTAGGTTTTTTTGGCATCTTAGGTGTCGAGAGCTTACTCTGCTGTGGGCCAAGCTGCCCCCTCTCTCCACGCTATGGCCATCCTGCAGGTCCATCAGGCCAAGGCGTTGAGAGAGATCCACGAGGGTAAGACCGACCCAGCACTTACGCAGGAACTCCGAGCCGTCACCGACCTCGCTCTACGGGTTACCGCGCGGGCCCTGGATCAGGCGATGTCCACACTTGTGGTCCAGGTGAGACACCTCTGGCTGAACCCTGCACAGATGAGTAATGCCGAGAAGGTCCGCTTTCTCAACGCACCCGTCTCGCAAGGGGGGGCTGGTTGGTGTTACTGTCGAGCCGCTGCGGCCCCGCTCAACCCCCGCCCGTCGGGGGGTGCGAGACCCGCGCGCGGCCTCCCCCGGAGGGTTCTCGACAGTAAAGAAGCAGTCCTCCGTGTCCTCCGTGCCTCGGCCGTCGAGTCACGTGCACTGTCTGCTTCCCAGCAGCCCTGGTCCTCTTCGACACCCTCCAGCTCTGGCGCCCCCCACTCAGGCGCCCCCCCCCCGGAGGAGACAGAGAAGAGGAGACCATCGCCCCATCAGCAGCCACGGTGAAGCGGCCCTCATGGGAAGACCTCAGGGGGATCGAGGCTACCATTGGGCCCAACCCCAGCCACATCGCTGGGAAGTCGGATAGGGACGGATCCTGCCCCGTCTCTCCATCTGCTGGCCCCCTCCAGGGGGCTAGCGCCCCCTTACTCTCTAAGGAGAGTTTCCTCTCTCTCTGGGTTATCACAGCCACTCCCACCTTCTGCACGACGGTGAACGGCAAACTCGATCCAGTCGCCTCACGACCGCCAAGTTCAGCATCCGATATTCCTCAGTCAGAGGCTAGGATGTCCCCGTACTTCGGGCCGAGGCCGCCACCCTTCTGGTGAAGGGAGTGATCGAGCCCGTCTCACCAGCCAAGATGTTCAGCGGGTTTTACAGCCTGTACTTCATTGTCCCCAAGAAAGGCGGGGGGTTGCGCCCTATCTTGGGTCTGTGTGTTCTGAACAGGCACCTACACAGTAGCTGCCTTTCAGGTTGATCACGCAGAAGCACATCCTGACGTCCGTCAGGTGTCAGGACTGGTTCATGGCAATCGACTTGAAGGACGCGTATTTCATGTCTCGATCGTCCCTCGACATCGGCCGTTCCGACGGTTCGTGTTCGAGGGACGGGCATATCAGTACAGGGTCCTCCCCTTCGGTCTGTCCCTGTCTCCACGAGTCTTTACGAAGGACGTGGAAGCCGCCCTCCTTCCCCTTAGGGAAGGAGGTGTGCGGGTACTAAACTATCTCGACGACTGGCACAGTTTGGCGCACTCTCGAGATCTGTTGTGTACACACAGGGACCTGGTGCTCTGGCACCTAGATCGGTGGGGCTACAAGTCAACTGAGAAGAGCAAGCTCTCCCCGGTGCAGAGCGTCCTCTTTCTCAGTAGGGAACTCGACTCTGTCCTCATGAGCGGCCCTGCTCACCCCCCGCGGGGGGCGCGAGACCCGCGACGAGGAAGCCCGCACCCACGCGGCCTCCCAGAGGCAGTGCGACTGACTACAGAGCGCACCCGATCAGTGTTGAACTGCCTGAAGCTTTCAGACAGTCAGCGGTCCCCCTGAAACAATTTCAGAGGCTCCTGGCACAGCTGGCTGCGGCACAAGCGGAAGTACGCTTCCCCCCAGTGAGCCTCATTGCACAGGGTCCTGTGCAAGGCCAGGGAAGAGGAGCATCAAGTGGTACTAGTTACGCCCCTTGGCCTAACCAGGACTTGGTTCTCGGAGCTAAGGCTCTGACAACGACTGCCCCCTGGCCGCTCCCCCTGGCGAACTGCTTCCCCAGGGGAAGGGGGACATTATGGCATCCCAGGCAGAACCTGGTCTCCATGTTGGATGGGACGGAGATTCTGAGTGACCCACCCCCGGTCAGGTTGGGACGTCACTCAGGCTAGGGCTTCGGCCACTGGGCGGCTATACGCCCATAGGTGGCGCCTCTTCTCGTCCTGGTGCTCTTCTCGGCGAGAAGACCCGCGGAGTTTCTCGGTCGGGTACGAGCTGTCCCGTCCTCAAGAGAGACTGGGGAGTAACCTCTCCCCCTCCACACTGGGAATGTATGTAGCCGCTTCAGCCGCTCATCATGACCCAAGTGCTGGGTAGCCTCTGAGACAGCACGGCCTGGTCATTAGGTTCCTAAGGGGCGCGAGAGGGTGACCACCTTCCGCGCTCCGTACCCTCTTGCGACCTAGGTGGCGGGCCTTAAGAGGCCCTGCCCCCTTCGAGCCTCTCGGGGTTGCCGCTCTTTCTCAGTCCTGATAAAGACAGCTTTCCGCATGGCGCTCACCTCCAAGAGGGTAGGGGATCAGCAAGCACCCTCCGTGTCCACAGATTGCCTAGAACTCGGGGCCGGGATTCTTACGTTATCTTGAGACCCCGCCCCGGCTACGTGCCCAAGGTTCCCACCACTCTCCCGAGAGACCAGGTGGTGAACCTGCAGGCGCTCCCCACCGGGGAGGAAGACCCAACCTATCCGTGTTTTGTCCAGTACGCGCACGGCGCCTCTACTTGGACCGCACGCAGAGCCCAGAAGCTCTGAGCAGCTCTTTGTCTGTTTTGGAGGTCAGCAGAAGGGAGGGCTGTCTCCAAACAGAGGCTGGCGCACTGGATCGTGGATGCCCTCGTTAGGGCATACCGATCTCTATTCGCCCCTGCCCGTTGGGAGTGAGGCACACCCCTCATGGGCACTGGCTCAGGGCGCCTCTCTGGCAGACATCTGCAGACCTGCGGGTTGGGCTATGCCCAACAACTCCGTGAGGTTCTAATACCTACGTGCAAAACCGGTGTCAGCCCGCATCCTGGCAAGGTGTGGGACCGGCAGCCGGTAGGGCGTACGCCTGCGGAAGCCCTTTCCCCTCCGGGGGGAGCAGTGGCGATCCCGCCTCACTTCCTTTCCCTCGGGTAAAGAACAGGCATTCCATCCATCACTAAGCACCCTTCCAGGGGACAGGCTGGGCAGAGCAGCCCTGCCCCCTTAGGCCGGGGAACAGTTGAGTTATCTCCCACATAGCTCTAACCGGACCTAGTGCTCCAGACGTGGTAACCCCCCCTCCGTGGGCTGTTCCGTCTGATGTATCCTCATGAATGGTTCCCACCTTGGCAACCCATGACCTCCCCAGGTGGACTCCCACCTTGCGGTTAACTCCTGCAGTCCGCACATTCCTCCCATGAGTTCTCCCCTGATGGTGAGACCATGTGGTGTCTCCACTAATTCCTCCCTACGGTAGGTAGTGGCCTCTGCAGCGTTTTTCCCCCCCAGGGGGGAATAATGCTTACCCAGTGGCCCGTACGGTGCCGGGCGGCTTCTCGCCATTTAGAGAATTAGGCCTCCGCCCGTGACGGCCGGCGTTAGGGGGCTTCCCAACTTTTTGTGGAAAGCTCTGGGTCCCCCTTCCTCTCCACTGGAGGGTCATAATTTCGCGTTAGCGTGTTCGTCTGACTCGCCCAGGCCAGTCAACGTCGCTCCGCAGAGATTGTGACGCGGCTCAGTGCTGTGGCGTTTTCCATAGGAACCCCATTCTGTCGGTTTGACGCAACGTCGAGAGACCGACAGAAAGGGAACGTCTTGGTTACGGATGTAACCTCGGCTCCCTGATGGAGGGAACGAGACGTTGTATCCCTCATGCCACAACACTGGCCGCCCACCCCAGCGGTCGGGGGAGGATGCTTTAGGCTCCTCAGACCAAAGGTGAATTAATGAGCATGCAAATTTCATTCGCCAATTTTCATTGGAATTTTCTAAATACTCAGAAGATGATAGGTTCTCAAGACAAACACCATTCTGTCGGTTCGACACAATGTCTCGTTCCCTCCATCAGGGAACCGAGGTTACATCCGTAACCAAGACGTTTTGTTTCCCAACTGTTTGGTCACGAAACTAAATACATTGACAAGGTTTCTTTTTAATATGGGAACTTTTAGGTTATTTTGTGTTAATATATCCGTTTCAGAGTAAGAAGGCATGAAAGAGAACTCTGTTTAGTATTTTGTGCTCTGACTTTCTGGGCGCGCGCATATCTCAAACAACCCGCGAGACCTGAAGGCTTTTAGTGATTATTCTTCATGAAAGCTGCATTGATACACGTTTGGTTTCTATCAATAGCGACTTACAAATAAATAGTATTTAGCGTGATGTATAACATTTTGTATGCTTTGCAGTATTGTTAGAGATCTTAATTCAATAGTTTAGTGCTTAAAGTTTAAACACATGTTTCTTGCATTAGCTTCACATGCATACAATACTTGCAACACATTTCGTTATCTTTGCTGTTTTGTACCTTAGCAGGGGAAATTCTTGTATTCTGCATATTTATTTAAGTTGCAAGATTGAGCACTTCACTCGTTTGCTCTTTCGGTCCTTCGTCTCTTACCCGTAACCCGCGAATTACGGCTTTGGGGGCAGGGTATGGAGAAATATGACAAAACAATCTGAATTGGAATTTCGTAAATCTGAATTATTGACAAGTGTTTTTTTAACAAAACTGAATATTATATGGGAGTTTAAATAGTTTTGAATTAGATTTTGATTTCGAATTTGAATTTTTTTGATTTCGAACTTGAATATTGAACATTTGAAATTTAACACAATTGCTTTTTTTTAAGGCAGAGTTTTATAGGCATGCATTTTCAAACAACATATTTTTTGCTCTGAATTCTTAGATTGCAAATATCCAGTTTTTTTTTAAATACAGCCTCACGTTTTCAAGATGAAGAAGAAATTCGGAACATCAAATTCAATTTTCTAAAATTCAAAACGCAGAAATTCAGATCGTACAGAAAGTAGGTCAGAGGTCGTCCACAGGGAAGAGTAGAAGATCTCGGAAAAGTCAAACGGAGCGCTTTGGCCACAATGGCCAGTTATTTGTTCTTATTATCCAATCAAACTCCAAACATGCTGTTTTGGAGAGTGGAACTTCTTACATTGCAATAAAAAGGATTTACATTTTTCAAATTGCGACCACGCCCACAAGACTACACGGGTTGATCGTTTGTTGTTGCTGCAGCATAGCCAAGCTCATACCGCTGCAATCTTAGGCAGCTGCCCGGGATGTGTGCGCTCACTGCCTGCGTTTTTGCCTGCTATGCCTCCACTGTTTGCGCTCACTCCCAGCATTTGCTGTTGGTGCTTTTACCCACAGTGTGCTTAGTGCACGCTCGCTGCTAGCTGCCCCACTATGCGCGCTGGCTTCGAGCGTTTGTGGGTGCATATACATTTAATATATTAGACATGTATACAATTTTTATAAAGAACGTTTGTGGGTCCTGCAAAGTCAATAGCCGGGTTTCCATCCAAAGTTGCGAATTTATGCGCAAAATTGGAATATCGCATAAAACATTTTCGAATAAGCACCGTTTCCATCCAAATAGTCAACCGTCACTTCCTAATAAACTGCCACTAAATATCAGTAAGAAAAGTAAGAGAAGCCACTGAATATAATGATTTTCATATAGAATAATACTTGCGCAAGCAGACGATTACGAAACACAATAAATGCGGTGCTTTTGTGGATGTCTGCTGTTTGGGAAACACAGTCGTGAAAGTTCTAAGAGGCAATTACAGAATACTTTGACGACTTTGCTCAGGCATTTAAGAATGACCGTAACAACATTTCTCATGCTGTGTAACAAGATCAATTCTCTGGTTAGTCAGGTTACGCCGTCTCATAGTGCAGTTACGTGGCTTTTTGGAGGAATTTGTTTGGCAAATGCGTTTCCATCTCCCATTATTCGCATTAACCCTTTTTCGCAAAACTGAAAAACCACCTCAAGCAAGCGTAAAAACTTTTTGCGAATTAAAGGTTTTTAATTCGAAATTTGGCGTTTCCATCACTCGTTTCTGATGCGAAACTTCAAAATGCGAATAAAACCAGAGTGATGGAAACCCGCTTCACGTGGCACGCTGCAATAAAAGTTATGTATAACATTTAATGCTACAATAGAGAGAAAATGAATAAACTATGTAAGCTACAGACTGAAATACTAACTTTTGTAATAAAAAAATAGTGTGTAATACCTGTCAGGGCTGGACTGAAAAGACACGGATTCAATAGCGGGTTAACAAAGTAATTTATTGGTCCAAAACACACAAAGTTTGTAAGAGGTAGGATCCTTCCAGAGCCCTGGAGGGTAGCGGCTGACTGCGAGGCCTACCGGGG
Source organism: Triplophysa rosa (assembly GCF_024868665.1). Lineage (NCBI taxonomy): Eukaryota > Metazoa > Chordata > Actinopteri > Cypriniformes > Nemacheilidae > Triplophysa > Triplophysa rosa. Next base: position 1,361,421 of record NC_079906.1, on the reverse strand, counting down.
AAACCCCGGTGTACGGCAGCATCAGCCGAAGTGGTGGAGAAGGTGTCCCTAGAGTCACGTGGTAGGCAGGATCAGAGGTTGGAGAGTTCCTGGGTAGATGGGGGAGGAAACGACTGGCAGGCAGATGTTCCAGCAGTAGCCGAGGCGTGGATGGCGCTGGAGAACCGGGAAAACAATCCCCGCAAAACTAACCCAAAAAGGGGTAAGGGAAAAAACTAGTCAACCGAGTGTCGCCTGGGCAGCAAAAAAAAAAAAAGAAACACAGAGTTACTCTGACTGGAAATGGTGATCTCTTCGGGGAGATAATCCAAAACAATAATCCACACAGAGTACGACCTTCCACACGACTAGACAAGGCAGGGCAAAAATAAACAGGATCAAGATCAAGATAGAACTTACTTTTATCAAGACACGATTCAGAAACTAGAGATGGGTACTGGGTGACTAACGTCAACGATCGCACAAGGAACAGTGAAAAGTGGCAGTGGCTTTAAAGAGGTGAGGTTGATAGACGCCAGGTGATAACACTGAGGCTAATGAGGAGGAGAACAGTAGCGGCTGATGGGGAACACTTAGACCCGGACAGTGAACACCTGAGGATGTCAGACAGCCTCCACATGCTAGGACCTTCACCCATACACACAACCCCAAAACCCAACATTACCCCCCCCTCCCGGAGCGCCCCCAGGCGTTCTAGGAGGAGGCTCACCTCGTCTCCGATGGAGATCTACAATCAACGAGCGGTCCAAGATGTCCCGGGATGGTACCCAACTCCTCTCCTCTGCGCCATAGCCCTCCCAGTCCACTAGATACTGCACCCCTCTACCACGACGACGCACGTCAAGTAGTCTCCGAACTGAATATGCAGGAGCGCTGTCCACGAGACGTGGTGGTGGGGGGGGGGGGTGGTCGGCTACAGGCAGGATTAAGAGGGGAAGAAAACACAGGTTTAACCCGGGAGACATGGAAAACAGGGTGAACCCGACCGAGGGAGGGGGGGAAGTCTGAGCCTGACAGCCACCGGATTAACCACCTTGGTGATACGGAAAGGCCCAATGAACCTGGGTGCCAGTTTACGAGAGGGCAACCGGAGAGGTAGGTCCTTAGTGGCAAGCCACACTCGTTGACCACACACGTAGGTAGGAGGAGAGAGTCGGTGACGGTCGGCTGCTGTCTTACTGTCGGTACGTCTAGAGGCTCGGGTCAGAACCTCTCTGGCTATCCGCCACGTGCGGCGGCAACATTGGACGAAAGCCAGAGCCGACGGTACCACAGCGTCGGGTTCCTGTGCAGGGAAGAGAGGGGGGTTATAACCAATAGAACACTCAAACGGGGACAAACCTGAAGCAGCCAACGGGAGGGAATTGTGGGCGTATTCTGCCCAGGAAAGTTGTTGACTCCAAGAACTCGGATTGGCGGATGTCAGACAGCGGAGCATTCTTCCAAGATCCTGGTTGGCCCGCTCGCCCTGACCGTTGGTCTGAGGATGGAAGCCAGAAGACAGACTAGCTGAGGACCCGAGCTGTCTGCAAAATTTCTTCCAGAACCGGGAGGTGAACTGCGGACCCCTATCAGAGACCACGTTGACCGGCAAGCCATGGAGCCAGAAGACGTGATCAATGAGCAGTTGAGCAGTCTCCCGTGATGAGGGAAGTTTGGGAATGGGAATGAAATGAACCGCCTTGGAAAAACGGTCCACCACCGTAAGCACCATGGTGTTGCCGCCAGAAGGAGGAAGCCCAGTAACAAAATCAAGGGCGATGTGTGACCAGGGGCGGGAGGGAATGGGGAGGGGATGGAGCAGACCAGCGGCAGGGCGGTTACTAGGTTTAGACTGGGCGCACGTCGGGCAGGCCAACACGAACTGTCTGACATCGGTGATCCATGACGGCCACCAGAAACGTTGGCAAATGGAGGCCTTCGTTCTCCGAATCCCTGGATGACAAACCAGTCTGGACGAGTGACCCCACTGCAGGACTTCAGGACGCAGCGCCTCCGGAACGAATAACCTGCCCGCTGGACACCCCGTTGGCACTTGCACCCCCCGACCGGCCTCCTTTACCCTCCATTCGACTCCCCATGAGATGGCCCCAACCACCATACCCGTGGGGAGGATGGCATCGGCCGAAAGCCTCTCATCCGGGGACTTGAACAGACGGGACAGGCCATCGGGCTTAGTGTTTTTCGACCCAGGCCGGAACGAAAGGGTGAAGTTAAAACGGCCAAAAAAGAGTGCCCAGCGGGCCTGGCGAGAACTCAGCCTCCTGGCCGAATGGACATATTCCAAGTTCTTATGATCCGTCCAGACCAGGAAGGGTTGCGCTGCTCCCTCCAACCAGTGACGCCACTCACCCCATGCTAGCTTGACCGCCAACAACTCTCTGTTGCCGATGTCGTAATTGTGTTCTGCCGGGCTAACGCGATGGGAAAAATAGGCGCAGTGATGGACCTTCCCATCGTGAGCCAACCGCTGAGACAGGATAGCGCCTACTCCAATGCCTGACGCGTCGACCTCGACAATAAACTGGCGATCAGGGTCTGGAACAGATAAAATAGGAGCAGAGACAAAACGAGACTTAAGGGTATCAAAGGCCACCTGTGCATTCTGATTCCACCTTAACGATACTTTAGAGGTAAACGCCGTAAGGGGTGCAGCAATCTGACCAAAGTTCCTGATGAAGCGCCGGTAAAAATTGGCGAACCCCAGGAACCTCTGCACTTCCCTACGGGAGTCGGGTATGGGCCACTTGGCGACTGCCTCAATCTTGGCGGGATCAGCTTGAATGCCCGTTGTGGAAATTATGTGCCCCAGGAACGTCATGGACTCGGCATGGAACTTGCACTTCTCTGCTTTGACAAAGAGTCGATTCTCCAACAAGCGCTGAAGAAACCGTCTGACATGTTGGGTGTGTACCTGGAGAGAGGGGGAAAATATTAAGATATCGTCCAGATACACAAAGACAAACTGATTTATCATGTCACCCAGAACGCTATTGACCAGGCCCTGGAAGACAGCTGGAGCATTGGTGAGACCAAAAGGAAGCACCAAGTACTCGTAGTGTCCAGTTGGTGTGTTAAATGCTGTCTTCCACTCATCTCCCTCTCGAATACGAACAAGGTGGTAGGCGTTGCGGAGGTCTAATTTAGTGAAGACCCTGGCTCCCTGCAAGAGATCAAAGGCAGAAGACATAAGAGGTAGGGGGTACCTATTCTTTACAGTTATGTCGTTCAACCCTCGGTAATCGATGCAGGGATGCAGAGAGCCATCCTTCTTCTGAACGAAGAAGAACCCAGCGCCAGCGGGGGAGGAGGAATGGCGAATGAGTCCAGACTGCAGAGAATCGCGAATGTACTGGTCCATGGCCTCTCTCTCAGGACCGGTCAGGGAGAATAAACGACCCCTGGGAGGAGAAGTGCCGGGGAGGAGATCTATGGTGCAGTCGTAGGGGCGATGAGGAGGGAGGGATATGGCCCGAGACTTGCTGAAGACCGCACCGAGGTCGTGGTATTCCGCCGGGACAGAGGCCAGGTTGCCGGCTTCGACCTGAGGAGCACAAGAGACAGAAACAGGAGACAAGGCAGGTCCAAGACAAGACACATGACAAGACGGAGACCACGACAAAATAGTGTTATTAGCCCAATCAACATGAGGACTGTGCTGTAGCAACCACGGGTGCCCGAGGACAATAACATTGTTGGGGGACTCGAGTATGTACAGCACGATGTTCTCGTGATGATTACCAGAAATAAATAAACTTACACAAGGGGTGCAATGGGTGACAGTGAGGAGGTGAGCGCCACCCAGCGACCAACCGGAAACTGGACTCGAGAGAGGGACGGACGGTATCTGCCACCTCCGCGCCATGACTGAATCAATGAAGTTGCCCTCGGCCCCCGAATCCACTAGGGCAAGGCCGGAGCGTGTGACCCCCTGGAACTCTAGTTTAAAGGATAGTCGGGTGTGCGACGAACCAGCAGGAGGACAGATAATTTTACCCACTAGTATCCTCCGATCTACTAGTGGGTGTTGGCTTTTACTGGACATTTGATGGCAAAATGTCCTGACTTGCCGCAATAAAGGCAGAGCCCCTGGGATAGCCGTTGTTGCTTCTCCATGGGGGTGAGGCGAAGTCGCCCCAATTGCATAGGTTCAGGGTCCCCCGGACCCGATGGGGGTGGAGCGGGAAGGCTCTACTCCGCGCCAGGGATTGTCCATTAGTCACCTTCTCCGGCGGTTCTCCATACGAGCCTCTACCCGTAGAGCAAGAGAGATGAGTCCCTCCAGATCCTCTGGAACGTCCATCACCACCAGCTCATCCGAGATGGCATCGCTGAGGCCCTCCAGGAACCGGGCTCGCAGGGCGGGAGCATTCCACTTGCAGGCAGCACTGAGGGTCTGGAACTGGATGGAGTATTCTGTAATGGATGCATGGCCCTGCTTCAATCGAGAGAGTCTGGTGGCGGCCTCATCGCCACGAACCGAGCGGTCGAACAACCTCTCCATCTCCTTCCGGAACTCTTCGAACGATGCGCAGCAGGAGGATTGGGCATCCCACACCGACATTCCCCATTCCCGGGCCTTACCGGCAAGAAGGGTAAGGACGAAACTCACTTTCGCTGCTTCAGATGTGTAGCGACGGGGTTGCAGGTTGAAGACTAGGGAGCATTGTGATAAAAATGCTCGACAAGAGTTAGGGTCACCATGGTATACCGGAGGGCTGTTGACATGTGGCTCAGGATTGCGGACGGATCCCAGCTGAAGTCGTGCCGTCTGGGCGGCAGTCTCGACCTGCATCACCTGTATACAGGCTGCTAGCTCGGAGACCTGAGTGTTCAACACCTGGACATCCTGTGCTGTTGTGTTGATCCGGTTGACTTGCTGACCTAGCAAAACTCCCTGTTGGGTCACAGCAACCCGAAGAGGATCTGTTCCTGCTGAATCCATCTTCTGGTGCGATCGTTCTGTCAGGGCTGGACTGAAAACACATGGATTCAATAGCGGGTTAACAAAGTAATTTATTGGTCCAAAACACACAAAGTTTGTAAGAGGTAGGATCCTTCCAGAGCCCTGGAGGGTAGCGGCTGACTGCGAGGCCTACCGGGGAAACCCCGGTGTACAGTAGCGTCAGCCGAAGTGGTGGAGAAAGTGTCCCTAGAGTCACGCGGTAGGCAGGATCAGAGGTTGGAGAGTTCCTGGGTAGATGGGGGAGGAAACGACTGGCAGGCAGATGTTCCAGTAGTAGCCGAGGCGTGGATGGTGCTGGAGAACCGGGAAAACAATCCCCGCAAAACTAACCCAAAAAGGGGTAAGGGAAAAAACTAGGCAACCGAGTGTCGCCTGGGCAGCAAAAAAAAAAAAAGGAAACACAGAGTTACTCTGACTGGAAATGGTGATCTCTTCGGGGAGATAATCCAGAACAATAATCCACACAGAGTACGACCTTCCACACGACTAGACAAGGCAGGGCAAAAATAAACAGGATCAAGATCAAGATAGAACTTACTTTTAGCAAGACACGATTCAGAAACTAGAGATGGGTACTGGGTTACTAACGTCAACGATCGCACAAGGAACAGTGAAAAGTGGCAGTGGCTTTAAAGAGGTGAGGTTGATAGATGCCAGGTGATAACACTGAGGCTAATGAGGAGGAGATCAGTAGCGGCTGATGGGGAACACTTAGACCTGGACAGTGAACACCTGAGGATGTCAGACATCCTCCACGTGCTAGGACCTTCACCCATACACACATGACAAGATACACAACATAACACGTGCTAACCCCAAAACCCAACAATAGTATTGAAATGCTATAACTTTGATCCAGGACACATTTAACGACCAGCTGAAACAATCTGGACACAACACACGTAAAGATTTTTTCTTATGACTAGAGCCGATTCCAGTCTTTGTCAGTCAGAAAGGAGCACACACCTAACTGCTGTGCCAGACCACTACACTACACATTCAACGACTGGACGTTCTGCTGAACCAACAAATCTATCGATCTATGTTATATTCCCGTTTTGTCAGTAAAGCAACCATGATGTTCGTGTTTTTGTATGGTTATGCACTTTCTGTTTCATGCAGATTAAACATTTTGATAATGATAACAAGAGAGCATTTATTCCTCAGAATATAATGTAAGTTTGTTGTGGATATAGTTCACTATAAATAATATGTTGAGTAATATATGACTGAAAACGCCATACCTTAATATCCAGGTGCATTTTGCTGCGTTCGTTTTGCAGGCTACTGTATAGTAGATAGAAAATGTGTTTATGTTTATTTCATTTAGACTGTATTCACTAAAACGCATAAACTGATAGCTTTTTTGTTTTGCGTTGACAAAGTAGGCTATATTTAGCTTAAGATTGAGGTGTGTTCGTTTGCTAAATGAAAATCTTTTTGTTCTAATTGTACCTCATTGCTACTTGTACTTCATATAAATAAATGAATAAAAGTACTTTAAAAGTGCAGTCTTTGTCATTTAAAAAATGTACATAGAAATAACACAACAATAGCTTTTATATTTTTCTCCTCATTTCTCTATCTCATTGTTTGTCTGTTTTCAGTCTTTAGCTGTGAACACATATCTGCCCAATATGAACAACTACTGAGCACAACTGGGGCATTGTCAGCCATTATGATCAAATTCCATTCATAATATAGTGAAAATAAGATTTGATTAAACATGATTAATGTTTACGACTGGCATGCTGGCTGCACTGACAAAAAAACATTCCTTTAGCCAAAGAATAGACAAGAGTACTATTACACACTATTTTTTATTAAAGTTTTTATTTCAGTCTAAATGCAGTCTGTAGCTTACATAGTTTATTCATTTTCTCTCTATTGTAGCATTAAATGTTATACATAACTTTTATTGCAGCGTGCCACGTATGTCATTGACTTTGCAAGACCCACAAACGTTCTTTATACAAATTGTATACATGTCTAATATATTAAATGTATATGCACCCACAAACGCTCGAAGCCAGCGCGCATAGTGGGGCAGCTAGCAGCGAGCGTGCACTAAGCACACTGTGGGTAAAAGCACCAACAGCAAACGCTGGGAGTGAGCGCAAACAGTGGAGGCATAGCAGGCAAAAACGCAGGCAGTGAGCGCACACATCCCGGGCAGCTGCCTAAGATTGCAGCGGTATGAGCTTGGCTATGCTGCAGCAACAACAAACGATCAACCCGTGTAGTCTTGTGGGCGTGGTCGCAATTTGAAAAATGTAAATCCTTTTTATTGCAATGTAAGAAGTTCCACTCTCCAAAACAGCATGTTTGGAGTTTGATTGGATAATAAGAACAAATAACTGGCCATGGAGGCCAAAGCGCTCCGTTTGACTTTTCCGAGATCTTCTACTCTTCCCTGTGGACGACCTCTGACCTACTTTCTGTACGATCTGAATTTCTGCATTTTGAATTTTAGAAAATTGAATTTGATGTTACGAATTTCTTCTTCATCTTGAAAACGTGAGGTTGTATTAAAAAAAAAAACTGGATATTTGCAATCTAAGAATTCAGAGCAAAAAATATGTTGTTTGAAAATGCATGCCTATAAAACTGCCTTAAAAAAAGCAATTGTGTTAAATTTCAAATGTTCAATATTCAAGTAAAAAAAATTCAAATTCGAAATCAAAATCTAATTCAAAACTATTTTAACTCCCATATAATATTCAGTTCCCTTTCTGTCGGTCTCTCGACGTTGTGTCGAACCGACAGATGGGGTTCGTCCCTGAGAACCAATCGTTTCCGACTGCTTAGAAAAGGCCAATGAAAATTGGCAAATGAAATTTGCATGCCGGACTCCGCCCCGGACATCCAGGTATAAAAGGGAGACGGCGTGCATCATTCATTCACCTTTTGTTCTTCGGAGCCTTAGGTTATGAACATCTTCTCTTGCTGCTTAGCAAAGACTCTCTACATTGCCGGTTCTACGACGTGGTGCAGCGGACTGTCCCTTCCTGCAGCGACTTCCCCTGGGTGTCTCGGCGGTTCCAGAGGTGTTCGAGCTGCAGACGGTGCCTCACGTGGCATGTCCCGCTGTTCTCTTGGGTGCGGTGTCTTCATCGAGGATGGGGACAAACACGATGTCTGTGTCAGGTGTTTGGGGGTCCAACACGCTGAGGCAGCCTTCGTGGACTCATCTTGCCCGCACTGCGGGCAGATGGTCATAGAGACGTTGCGGTCACGGGTGGCTGTTTTCTCCGGAAAATTAGCCACCACCTCGCATGCTTCCCGGGCTGTGACTAGGATGGCTAAGGCCATTCCGTCTGCCAAGGCGAGCGGCGAGGGTGATATGGGGATTTCTGCGAGTGCTAATCCGTCAGCCAAGTGCTCGCGGACCGCTCGCACCACGTCTCGCTCGCCTCATTGTTCCCTAGCTGGCGGTGCCACACCGTCAGCGTCCTCCTTCACGCAGTTGGACACGATGCGTGATGAGGATGAGATGTCCATCGCAGCATCGGAGGGCGATTTGCTGGCATCCGACCCCGACGACTCTCTGCAGCTCCCCCCTAGGGGGGGACGAGCTCAGGAGGAGGCGGATGTCGAGATGTCGGCAATGCTTTCCCGGGCCGCCGTGTGCATTGGGTTAGAGTGTACTCCGGTGCCTCTCCCCCAGCGCTCACGGTTGTATACGTGGTTCTTGGGCTCTGAGCGCGACTCCAAGCCGCGCCCAACCCCGGTTCCATTTTTCCCGGAAGTGCATGAGGAACTGGCGAAGACGTGGAACGCCCCCTTTTCGGCGCGTACACGTCAAACTGGTTCCGTCGCTCTCTCTTCCCTCGATGGTGGGGCGGCTAGGGGTTACGTCGACGTGCCCCAGGTGGAACGTGCAGTCGCGGTGCACCTGTGCCCGCAGGCGGCGTCCACCTGGAGAGGTCGACCGAAACTCCCGTCCAAAGCGTGTAGGACTTCGGCATCGCTGGTGTCGAAGGCCTACACTGCCGCGGGCCAAGCTGCCTCCTCTCTACACGCCATGGCCATCCTGCAGGTCCATCAGGCCAAGGCATTGAAAGAGATCCACGAGGGTAAGACCGACCCTGGGTTAATGCAGGAACTCTGCACCGCCACCGACCTCGCTCTAAGGGCGACCAAGGTGACCGCGCGGGCCCTGGGTCGGGCGATGTCCACCATGGTGGTCCAGGAGAGGCATCACACAGGGACCTGGTGCTCCGGCACCTAGATCGGTTGGGACTACAGGTCAACCGAGAGAAGAGCATGCTCTCCCCTGTGCAGAGCATCCTCTATCTTGGTATGGAACTCAACTCTGTCACCATGACAGCGCGACTGTCCAAGGTATGCGCCCAGTCGGTGTTGAACTGCCTGGATCATTTCACGCAGTCGGCGGTTCCCCTGAAACTATTTCAGAGGCTCCTGGGACACATGGCATCCTCGGCGGCGGTGATACCCCTCGGGTTGATGCACATGAGGCCGCTTCAACACTGGCTCCTGAGTCGAGTTCCTTGGGGAGCGTGGCACACCGGCAGCAGGCAGATGGTGATTACGCCTCACTGCCGACGCACCCTAACCCCCTGGTCTTCCATGGCCTTCCTTCGGGCAGGGGTACCCCTAGGGCAGGTTACGAGGCATGTCGTGGTGACAACAGACGTCTCCCTGCAGGGTTGGGGTGCAGTGTGCAACGGGCACGCAGTGTCGGGGCTTTGGACGGGCCCCCGCCTGCGCTGGCATATCAATTGCCTAGAGTTGTGGGCTGTGCTACTTGCATTGAAGAGGCTGCTGCCTCTCGTGCAGGGCAAGCACGTGCTGGTCCGGTCGGACAGCACTACAGCAGTAGCGTATATCAATCGTCAGGGTGGCGTTCGCTCACTGCAGTTAACACGACTTGCCCGACTCGTCCTCCGGTGGAGTCAGCAGGTGATCTGCTTCCTGCGTGCCACGTATATCCCAGGCGACCTGAACCAGACAGCCGATGCGCTCTCTCGTCAGTCTACGCCTCGCGGAGTGTGGCGACTCCACCCCCGCGCAGTCCAGCTCATTTCGGTGCAGTTCAGGCAGGCCCAGGTGGACCTGTTTGCCTCCCTCGAAACCACCCATTGCCCGCTTTGGTACTCTCTGACCGAGGGACCCCTCTGCACGGATGCCCTAGCGCACAGCTGGCCACGGGACAAGCGGAAGTACGCCTTCCCCCCAGTGAGCCTCATTGCACAGACCCTGTGCAAGGTCAGGGAAGAGGAGCATCAAGTGTTACTCGTTGCGCCACACTGGCCCAACCGGACTTGGTTCTCGGAGCTAATGCTCTTGACGACAACTCCCCCCTGGCCGATTCCCCTGACGAAGGACCTGCTTTCCCAGGGGAAGGGCACGTTATGGCATCTCAGGCCAGACCTCTGGAACCTCCATGTCTGGCCCCTGGATGGGACGAGGAGATCCTGAGTGGTCTGCCCCCGGCGGTGGTAGCTACCATTTCTCAGGCTAGGGCACCTGCCACTAGGCGACTGTACGCCTACAAGTGGCGCCTCTTCTCGACCTGGTGTGCTTCTCGAGGAGAAGACCCACGGAGTTGTGCGATCGGGTCCGTGCTGTCCTTCCTACAAGAGAGACTCGAGAGTAACCTCTCTCCCTCCACACTGAAAGTGTATGTAGCCGCCATTGCTGCTCATCACAATTCAGTTGCTGGAAAGTCTCTAGGGCAGCACGACCTGGTAATTAGATTCCTAAGGGGTGCGAGGAGGCGTAACCCGCCTCGTCCGCGCTCCATACCCTCTTGGGACCTGGATGTAGCCCTGTCAGGTCTCACCAGGCCCCCCTTCGAGCCCCTAGGGGATGCCTCTCTTCCTCATCTTACGACGAAGACTGTTCTCCTTTTGGCGGTCGCCTCCATCAAGAGGGTAGGGGATCTACAGGCTTTCTCCGTGTCCCCTGACTGCCTAGAATTCGGACCCAGGGATTCTCACGTTATCCTGAGACCTCGGCCCGGCTACGTGCCCAAGGTTCCCACCGCTCCTTTTCGGGACCAGGTGGTGAAATTACAAGCGCTCCCCACTGGGGAGGAAGACCCAACCCCGTCCGTGTTGTGTCCAGTACGCGCGCTGCGCCTCTACTTAGACCGCACACAGAGTTTCAGGAGCTCGGATCAGCTCTTTGTCTGTTTCTGAGGTCAGCAACAGGGGAGAGCTGTCTCCAAGCAGAGGTTGGCCCACTGGATTGTGGACGCTGTCAAGGCAGCTTACCAATACTTAAACATCCCGTGTCCCCTAGGAGTGAGGGCCCACTCCACCCGGGGTGTTGCCTCCTCTTCGGCCTTGGCACGGGGGGCCTCTCTCGCAGACATTTGCAGAGCTGCGGGTTGGGCTACACCCAACACCTTCGCGAGGTTTTACAACCTCCGCGTAGAGCTGGTGTCAGCCCGCGTCCTGCATGGTCACATGTAGGACCGGCAACTGGTAGGGTGTACGCCTGTTCGGTTTTTTCCCCCTCTCTCGAGTGGGTCAGTATACCGATTCAGCCTCCATTCTTTCCCCACTGGGCGAAGAACAGGCACTCCATCCATCATTAAGCAAGCACCCCCTGGGGCGGGCTGGGCAGAGCAGCCCTGCCCCTTAGGCCGGGTTCACCTGAGTTATTCGTTGCATAGCTCTAACCGGACCTAGTGCTACCAGACGTTGCAACTCCCCAGCAGGGCGGTTCTGTCTGATGAATCCTCATGCTGGTTCCCACCTTGGTAACCCATGACCTCCCCGGGTGGACCTCCACCTCGCGGTGTTTCTTCAGCCGCACTTTCTTCCCATGAGTTCTTCCCTATCGGTGAGACCATGTTGGTATCTCCACTATTCTCCTCCCTGCGGTAGGAAGTGGTCTCTGTAGCGCATCCCCCACTTGAGGAAGTGCGCTTACCCAGTGCCTTACGGTTCCAGGCGGCTTCTCGCTGTTAGAGAAACAAGGCCACCGCCTGTGAGGCCGAAGGTAGGGGCCTTCCCATCTTTCAAGAAAGCTCTGGGACCCCCTACCTACCCACTGGTAGGTTACAATTTCGCGGTAGCGTTCACGGCTGACACGCCCAGGCCTGTCACCGTCGCTTCGTTGAGATTGTGACAGGGCACCGTGTTATGGTGTTTTCCATTGGAACCCCATCTGTCGGTTCGACACAACGTCGCGAGACCGACAGAAAGGGAACGTCTCGGTTACGTTTGTAACCTCGGTTCCCTGATGGAGGGAACGAGACGTTGTGTCCTCTTGCCACAACACGTGCTGTCCTCTGCAGCAGTCATGAGAGGTCTCAGGCTCCTCAGAACTAAGGTGAATGAATGATGCACGCCGTCTCCCTTTTATACCCGGATGTCCGGGGCGGAGTCCGGCATGCAAATTTAATTTGCCAATTTTCATTGGCCTTTTCTAAGCAGTCGGAAACGATTGGTTCTCAGGGACGAACCCCATCTGTCGGTTCGACACAATGTCTTGTTCCCTCCATCAGGGAACCGAGGTTACAAACGTAACCGAGACGTTTTGTTAAAAAACACTTGTCAATAATTCAGATTTACAAAATTCAAATTCAGATTGTTTTGTCATATTTCTGGCTCCACAGGCGGGGCACTGATAGATAAGTGAATGGTTGAAGGAGGGGAGACGAAAATGATTGACTGAATGCGCAGCTTGCGCAATATAACATTTCTGCGCATTAAATTTATAATACGCAAAAATTCTTTACCTGGTGGGGGTTGCCTACTTATTTGGTGTTAGACCGAGGACCACAATTTACCTTACAACTTCTAAACATGGTTAGACATACATGGCCCTCATGCTTCAAACCCTTGGCCTCTAAAATGGTGTAATGAACCTAGGACACTGGTGATAAACTACAGACTTTATTTGTTGTTATACAATGTGGACTATTTGTTAGACAATCTCTTAACCCATCTAAATGTACATTTACATTTAGTCATTTAGCAGACGCTTTTATCCAAAGCAACTTACAAATGAGGTAACAATAGAAGCAATGAAATGAAGAGTGAATACATGGGATGAGAATGAGAACTTTGGTTCATAAATACATGTTGGTGATGTTTGGTCTTTTCACGTGTTAAAAGACGAAATGTTGTGGAATGGTTATTGTTCCCTCTTCATTTCTTTTATGTGACAATTTTGGTAGTTGTTTCAATGGTATCTACTGGTATGTGATTTATTCTTTGGTGGGATGTTAAATCCTACTGGAATAATGCCCAAAACAGACTACAAAAGGAATTTTGTAATGGTTTTAATGGAAAAAGCTATTGTGTTGTAATGGTATTCTAATGGAAACCATTGGAATTTCTGTGATGGCTTCTATTGGTTTTCTGTTGTTTTTTTTCAGCAGGGTTATTATTAAACATCCTGCAACGTTGTAGGAACGTTATTTTCTGGTTGTAAAAAAAATAAACATGAAAAGAACTTTCTTAGAACTTTATTTTTTATTCTCAAAAGGGAACCAAAAACTAAAGTTAGGGGAACGTTCTGTGTTTACTGGGCTCTGAGAGAATGGGAATCACAGACATATGTATTCTACATTTGAGTTTGTCTCCACGCGGTTTACAAACTGTGTTATTTTCCTTCATAATTGCTGGTACAACACAGCAAACTTGGAGCACACTCATATCTCATAACAAACGTTGCCAAGCACAAATATTCCAAAATTAACTTATCCACGAACTCAAGTTGGTGCATAATGTGAAATGCAACATAAGCCAGAAAAGAAACCAGCGATGTCCTGTACCGATAAGAGAAGTGCTGAAGTGAGTTAGATTGATTGAAAGTATGTGACATGCTTGCATGATTGAAGAAATGTAATACAGTTTATGTAATATATCTTTTTGAAAGATATTTCTCATTCACAAGGATAAGACAGTGCAGCTCTTTTCTTCAAAGTGGCATGAGCCCACAGTGTTTGAGTGTCAGCGGTGTCAGATCATTTTGTTGGTTGGATGTACTGAAAGAATACACCCTTTTCTGAACAAGTCAGTTGAGTTGAAATGAGATTGAATGAACTGGTACATGTCATTTATGGTATAATATTCTCTGTGTTGCAACAATCCATGTCCAGTAGTTACAGAATGTATCTGAAAAATAAAGGTAATGACCAGGTTTAATTTAATTCTAAGGTGAATAATGTCAAAACAGTTAAATCTATGTATGGAACATTTAATTACACTAAGTAAATTAGTTAAACCAGTTTTTTCAATATTTCGTAGATTAAAACTAGATTCACTGTCAGATCTAGGGGTGGGGCCAGAGGGGCACTGGCCCCAACTAAAATCTGATTGGCCCCTGAAGTGCCCCTGTCCTCTCAGTCATTGCTGATTTACATCAAAGCACTCTATTGGCTGCGTCAGTTCGTCATTCAAAATTCAACCTGCATAACGGTTTCTGTCTACAACTGCTTAAAGGGGGTGGCACACTGGAAGCCATGGTCATACTTCCACGCACAAAGTTTTACAATAAATTACATGCAATTTGTCTGAACATGTCTTTAATGTACAAATTAACTCCACCCTAGGCTGCAAGGTATATTTATTTGTTTGGGAATAATGTAAAAAACAGGGCATTAGAAAAGGCATTTTTAAAAATAAAATCTACCACATTAATAGCAGATACAGTAAAACAATAGCAGATTTGCGTGATATAGAGCCTATTCATTAAATGAAGTTAAATAAAGACCACTATTTTTTATTTATTTAAAACTTGTATTAGTAGAAGACTTTGAACTTGAGCTTGCGCATACAGAATGTATACATCTGGTGTGCAATACCTGTAAGTTGTCCTCTAGACGCGTCCCCAAAGTACCTATTCAAAACTTTAAAGTAAAGTCACTTAACTTCTCTTTGGTTAATGTCAGAAATCCAGTCAGCTCAGAGTGCCTGATAGCCAGTGTGAAAGATACTCGGAACAGTTGATGGATTTGTCACTTGCTGATTGGGCTGCTGCAATGTTATTTTGTATTTGATTATTCAGTATCTGTATCTGAACACCTTTAAACCTAAAAACCTAAAGCAATTTTAATGTGTATCTTTGTTCTATTTGTTTATGTGCTATTGCTTGTCATTTTTTGATTATTTGCATCTGACGTAAAAACATGCTAAATCGGCTGTGCTAGCGTGGCCTGGGCAAGTTTGTTGGCCTCTTTTCGACCTTCAAAAGCTCTTCACTGCAGATTCATTGAATAGATGCACACCTTTAGGAGCCACTTCCAGACTATTGGTGCTGGTCAACCTCAGTGGAGGCCGATGAAGGTGCATACAGGTGTGGTAATGCCAGTGCTAGAGGAGCCCTGTCGCTGCTGGTGGGGGAAGAGAGGAAGATGCCCTGCTCTTAGAAAATGGAGTGGTCTCCTCACCTGCTGTCAGACCTGTTACCAAGAGAACTCTGTGAAGCCACTTCTTCAAGGATTACCAGGGCCTCTTCATCATCAGGGCTGAGCAGACCTGTTCTTTCCTGGTCTCTCCAGACTGCAGCACCTCTCAATTTGGCTGTACTGGTATTTCAGTTTTTTTCATTTCTCCTCCTTGCACTTTTATTGGGTAGGACACTAGAAATTAGTGATTTACAGTGTGATGCGGATGCTGGGCTATCAACCCTGGTTGTGGAGTAAATGTAGACACTATGGCAAATATATTAAATATATAAATTAACCTTTCACAAGCCAGTGAAGGCATTCTGCGAGTTAGCATAGCGGGTTAAGGCATGATATGTTTGGGCATGAGGTTGTGGGTTTGCACACTCATTTCGAAATTGCAAAAAATATCCAGGGCTGGATTTAGTTTGCAATTTAGATCATTTTATAACATTCCATGAGTCCTGCTAAATGCAATTTTAGAAGTGCTTGTTTTATAAAGAACAGCGTTTATCAAAGAACATAATGCAGTGAAGTAGTCCCTGCATAGAGTTAATAATCGTTTGTCGAGCTATCAATATCAACCAATAATCACCACCTCCATGGATAGCACCTGGTCACACCACACGTAAGAAGGTATACCTTAAGCAACCTCCTAAAGTATTTTTTTGGGGTGGGGCACACCTAGAAACAGAGCTCTGTACACTGGCAACATTTTATATTCAGTCAAATAACAACAGTGTAAAATATAAGGGAGAGCAACACTTTTTGGTTTTAGCTCAATCACTTAAAAAATATTTGAACTTATTTAATCATGTTTTTACACAACCAACATACACATTTCTGATAAAAATAAACACTTTTACGTCCCTGTACAATTACAGCAAAAGTAACACAAGTGCAAGCTTTACAACTTTCCCCATATGGGTGAGGTTAATTGTAACAAACAAAGGGTTAGTTGTAACACTTGCTATAATATTACATTGATTATTCTATCTATGAACTA
The DNA here is from genome assembly GCF_024868665.1 of Triplophysa rosa. Lineage (NCBI taxonomy): Eukaryota > Metazoa > Chordata > Actinopteri > Cypriniformes > Nemacheilidae > Triplophysa > Triplophysa rosa. Next base: position 1,345,080 of record NC_079906.1, on the reverse strand, counting down.
GAGATGGATATTGTCTATAAAAGATTTTTTACTCAGTGGGGTTGGTTGTACACTTGACCCTTCATAGCTATTTAAAACACCCATGACACAATTTACCCGCACAGTTAATTTGTGCCCCACTCACCACTACACTTGTAATAGTGTAATAATGTACATGTATAACAGTCTTGCTGTTTTAGAAAAACGAAATGAAAGTGTCACCATGAGATAGACAGGGACATTTTGTCCTTCTGTAATTATTTTACAGTTTCTACCCAACCATCTCCACACAGACCTGCATGGTAGGCATTTTGTGAAAAGCAAATGACAACTTATGATTGGCAATCACTGGTTAATTTACAGTGACCTATAAATAGTTGACGGATGTACTGTATGTTTAAAGTGGAAAAGACAGTTGAGTGTTCTATATGTTTTTTTTTTGATAATTATAAAATAATTTCATAAAGGCTACACCAGCCATACTTGTCACTGTAAAGAAGATAACGTTGACAGCAAATGTATATGCACCACAAACAAAGCAATAAATGAGTACCACAATTTACGTCATATATACATTATAAAAAGAGTTTTTTGTGCAAAACCCTAAATCAGCAATTATATGGTGAAACCTATAAGCAAAACGATAGAAGTTACAACAAACACAGCTACAGTATGAGGTCAGCAAAGACACAGCCTATTCTATTCACCATCTGTTCATGTACTTACAGGTTTTTTGTCTTTTCACCACACCATATTCCTCTTACTCACGCATTCCCATTATTTAGAAACGACAGCTCTCATTTGACATAAATGAAGATGATTTTGTAACAGTAAAACGATTGGGTCTTTGTTACTGAGATTGATCCAGTGGGTCACCTTAAGAAAGTGTTTCAGTAGGGATGGGGTGCAGATGGTTCTGTAAAGGCAGACACAATTGCTTGACAGATGGCTGCACATGTTACTGAATAGAGGCATTACATTAGAGCTATGATGGTTTGGTCACTGTTAAAGCAGTATTGAGCTTCAGAGAAGGTAAGCTGATTTTGAAGTAAAGAAGCGCATGCAAAGCAGCTATAATGACAGCAAGAACATAATTTAAAAGAACAGGAAATTTAACTTTTTTTGAACGATTACCCACCCACACAACCACCCACCAACACACTATCGTTAATTTGCTTAGCAAATAAGAACTAGATTGTCAGACATTCCTATTAAAAATACAGAAAATACAACAAGTCACCGCAAGTATTGCTGCTCTAGGTTGTGTGTGGAGTGTTGGACGTGGTTATGTAGTTTGAAGAAAGAGATTTCTGAAATACTCTTATTTGTATGCTCAGGTCTCTCTGTCTAAAGTCCAAATTTATGACCACAGTCATAGTTCTCTATGACTTGTTTGGCTTCTACCTGCAAATATCTTTGCACAGTCTGTCTGGACAAGGTTAATACTCTTAACAGGACCATCAATATCAATGTACCTAAGTAAGTGTGTGGATTGTCTGTGTTTTTGAAAATCAGGTTTGAGTGAGGTTGTATGTCTGACATTTCAGAGTCTGGTTTGAATTATTCCCAAAATCAGCCAGTTGGAAAAATCCAAGTCCAATTCTAAATGGATGAAATATATGAAAAACCATGTCTGATTCAATCTGGTGCAATTGATTTATATCACAGAAGACTTAATTCAACATGAATAAGGTTTCAGTGAGGAAGGTAAAGTGAAGGCATGCTTCTTTATTAAAGGGTAAGGGTTCTTCCGTTATTTCGGTCTGTCTCTGACATATCTCAAGCCTTCATTTATTGAATGAGACATTGCTGTGTTAATCTGGATCTTGAGAAAGTTATCTGGCGGATATACTTCGTCACTTTAGAATTATAAGGTTCTATCTGACATTTTTGCCAAAATTGAGTTAATCACATATTCTTTTGTTGTGATTAGTGTTGTGTACATTTTGGGATCTAGTCCCACTCTAACTTGGTTCCATAGGTTACTTGTGAGTTAATCAGCACTTTTTAATTATTAAAAAAAATAGATATTTATTTAATTTTTAAGTGGAATACAAGACATAACAATTGAAATAACAGACAAAGGGTCAACCAGGTCAACCAGCACTTTTAATGCACACAAAAGGACCAATCAGCTTTCTTTGATCCTTATTTTATTTTTTAAAATTAATTATTAAAGTGGCGGTTACCGGACAGGGCTTAAACCTAGTCCCAGACTAACTTGTTTGAGGTGTCTTGATCGAAAATAACTATCAGTGCAATTGTTTTGTCTCAAGATGCACACAGTAATTCAAATTTTTTGTAAAGCATGTTTTTAAAAAATATCCCAATTTAACTAAGGCCTAAGGCCTTTAAGCTAATCCTTGTCTGGGAAACCGCCCCAAAATATCTTAAATGTTACCATATTAAGCATTAAAGGTAAACTAGTCAACAATGTAATGTATGGGGTCTTAATTACATCAATAAACCATACTTATTTCTAGAGATAAAGCCATTCCAGGATCCTACCTAAAATTAATATCTGCACTAGACAAAATATTTAGCCCTGCATTTTATACTTAATTTGACCAAAAGTTATCTGTCCTAAAATATAAAATAAATGTAACTTTTTAATTAGTGCTGGCAATCGATTACAAAATTTGATTAATCACAGATTTTTTCTGTGATCGATCACGATTAATCGCACATAACATTAATGTTTTTAAATATGCTTGTATATTCACTGCAATCAGTCAGGAAGAGCTCACAAAAGTGATAAAAGCAGCTAAATCGTCATCGTACATGTTTGACCGTATTCCCACTAACCTACTAAAAGAGGTTTTTCCTGCTGTAACTTAACCTCTGCTCCATATTATAAATTAACGACTTGAAGCTTTCAAACTAGCAGTCATCAGGCCCCTTATAAAAAAGCCACAACTTGATCCGGTAGAATTAGCTAACTTTAGACGAATCTCAATCCAACCTTTTTATCCAAAATACTTGAAAAAGTAGTCTCCAGCCATTCCTGCAGGATAATAGCTTACAGTATATGAAACAATTCAGTCAGGATTAAGGTCCAACCACACCATGGAGACAGCACTACTTAAAGTGACAAATGATCTTCTCATAGCATCTAATCGTGGTGCCATCTCTCTTTTAGTCCTACTGGAGCTGAGTGCCACTTTTGATACTGTAGACCAGGGGTTCCCAAACTTTTTCATGTCAGGACCCACCTAGACAAGAACAATCAATCTCAAGACCCACCATAATATTTTTAAATGAAAAAAACAATCGAGTTTTTGTTTTCCTTTTCATATGAATGAAATATAGTTACAATTGATTGCAATACCAAAAGGCTTATAAGTAACACAGAAAGATATCATAAGCAAATTTCAAAACAGCAGCTTGATGGTTATGTTAAGATTATGAGAGGAATAACTGAGAACTGATCACAACTGATTTAAAAACACATGCAATAAAAATTTTCAAGAACTGAAAAATGGTTTAAAAACTACTAGTAAGCAAGGCAGATTTATTAGTGAGAAGGGTGTGCCTGCTTCTTAGAACACAACATTTCTAATCTAGGAATTATTGTGGACATACTAGCACGCATGTCTTCTGATGGCTGCAGGCGAGATCTGTACTTTGTTTTCATTGCAGTCAGAGCAGAAAACCACTCTCACATAGATAAGTGGTAGAAAAGGGTACTAAAACTTTGAGTTCTGCAGCTCCCAAGGTGGGGTATTCCTTGGCAACAAACACCCAGAACTGTTCAAGATTCTTTGACTCTCTGAATCTCCACAATTTCAGCTTGCTGGTGAAAGCTGTGATCTTGTCGATATATGTCAGGATGGATGATGATGGACCTTGCATGCTTTCATTCAGTTCATTCATATGAGTGAATATGTCTGACAGATAGGCAAGCTTCACGCACCATTCACCGTCTGACAGGTGTACAGCAAGAGGAGAATCGACATTTGTTAAAAACTGCAAGGCCTCTTCTCGCAGCTCAAGCAGACGAGTTAACATCTTACCCCACGATAGCCACCTGACCTCGGAGTGAAGAAGCAGGTGCTGATGTTCTGAGCCCATTTCTGTGCATAGCGATGTGAAAAGTCGGGAGGAGAGTGCCCCGGGCCTTGATAGCATTAACTATTTTGATGGCAGTCTGCAAGACATCGTTCAACTCCAGGTGCAGTTTCTTACTGGCAAGGGCTTCTCAGTGCACCAAACACCACTTTTCTTGCCTGCCATCGCCGCCGCTCCATCCGTGCAGAGGGCCACACACTTTTCCCACTGTAAGCCCTCGGCCATTATGTATCCATTCAAGCAGTCAAAAATATCAGCCCCTGTCGTTCATTCTTTTAGTTCTTCGCAAAATAAGAAATCCTCAACGATGTCAGTGGAGTCAACGTACCTGACATAAGCCAGTAACTGTGCACTTTTTGCAACATCTGTGCTTTCACATCATGTTGTAGAGCAAATGCCACACTACTCCGGATTTTTTCACTTGTTTCTTTGCGTATATCAGAAGACATTTCCTCAATACGCCGTTGTACCGTGTTATCAGAAAGCAGGATTTTAGCGATCTTTCCTGCTGCTTCTTTAACAAGTACAGTATTTCCTCAACGATGTCTATGCAGGCCGGCAGCAGAAGCTCTTCTCCAATGGTGTGTGGCCTTTTGGATTTTGCGATTCGATATGCAGCTAAAAATGAGGCTCGCAGTGCTTTTTCTGGGATGCTGGTTGTGCCTTTCATCAGTTTTTGCTGACGAAGATGCTCTTGTTTTTTTAAAAGAAAATAAGATCGCCCTTTGTTGGCGTATGCATAATGTTTTGTTGTGAGGTGCCGTTTCATTTTTGAGGGTTTCATGCTAGCACAATTTTTCTAAGCATAAAAGACATTGAGGGACTTCCTCACCATCTGGACCTCCGCAGGCTATAAAATCAAGATCAAGGTAGGACTGGTCATATTTTCTGTGTGACTCCTTTTTAGATTGTTTTGTTTTGGATTGATCTGTAGACTTCTCACAGGTCCGTGATGCCTTTCGTTTTAAAAACTTTTCCATTTTAACATACCCTACGTCATTGAATGCTGTAACGTTAGTAGTGCGTTGTACATTACTAACGCAGACACGTGACACAAAGGAATGCATTTATTTATTCAATGAGTCATTCAATGAATCCTGTGTTGATTCAGACTTCTGATTCTTGTGTGTGTGAATGTGTTTTAATTTAGATGATTCATTTGAAAAAAGTCTCTTAAGAGTCGTTTGCTCAATGTCGTACTGGTTTTGTTTCTTTCACCATAACGTAAATTTAGAGGCAGCCAAGTGACTTGTGCGACTCACCTTTTATCACTGTGCGACCTACTAGTGGGTCGCGACCCACAGTTTGAAAACCCCTGCTGTAGACCACGCCATTCTAATAGATAGACTAGAAAACTATGTTGGCATTGGTGGTCAGGCATTAGCCTGGTTTAAATCCTATTTATCCAACTGCTACCACTTTGTTTATGTAAATGATGAAATGTTACACAAATCTCGGGTTAAATTTGGAGTGTGACAGGGATCAGTTTTAGGGCCCATCCTTTTTTCACTTTACATACTTCCCTTAGGAGACATTATCAGGAAACATACAGTACATTTCCATTGCTATGCTAATGATACCCAGCTTTACATTTCCTCAAAACTGGGTGATACTGCTCAGTTTTCAAAGCTAACAGACAGTGTTAATGACATCAAAAACTGGATGGCAAACAACTTTCTTATACTAATCTCTAACAAGACAGATGTATTAATTATTACACCAAATGCCAGTAAACATAAAAAAAAGTAGCGTGCAAAATTTCCTTTGATGGCTGTTCAGTTGTGTCGTTGTCTACAGTGAAGAACCTGGGTGTGTTGGTAGATAGCAGTCAGTCATTTGATAGTCATATCTCAAATGTGTGTCGTACAGCATTCATCCATATTAGAAACATCTCTAAACTGCGGCCAATGCTTTCTGCTTTAGAGAAACTTATCATATGACCTCACAAATACAGTAGATTATTGTAATTCATTGATGGGGGATCTCCATCTTCTAAAGGTGGTCGATACTTTTCATACTTGGCTCCAAAACTTTGGAATAGCCTCCCCAGCCAGGATAGGGATATAGACACACTCAATCAGTTACTAGACTAAAAGCTCATCTCTTTAATATAGCTTTCATCTAACTCACTAATAACACTGTTACTCGCCGTAAGCAGTCTATGCTGTAATATAGTTAGCTTGTCGGAACCGAACACGCGCACATCCATCATAATGTGTCACTTTCTTACACTTTCTGTGAGCGGCCTCTACGCTAATATCAGATTTTGCTTTTCATGTCCTGTCCTCGGGACTATGGAGGACTAAACCTGCAAAAATTATAAATAAATAAATGTATAAATAAATAAATATATAAACGAATAAATGTAATAATATGAAAATAAATAAAGGAATGAATGGTTTGATAAAACAAAATAATTCGTTTTAGCTATTATTGATCTTAGCTTTAACTTTTCTTTTCATTTTTTAAATTGATTTATTATTTTTTGTGTCCATTTTTTAATTATTTTTAATTATTATTATTATTTATTTTTAGATTATTTTATTTATCATTTCCTTTTATTTTTACATTTATTTATTTATACGTTTATTTATTTTTATATTTATTTATTATCGCATGTATTTATTTCCACTTTTATTTATTTATTCTTGAATTTATTCTTACTTTTCTGTGTCTTGTATGATAATTAGATGGGTTGGTCTTGCCTACTATTGGTTCAGCGTAGATTGAAGCGTTTGATCGATTACTCTTGACTTGTTTTGGACTAACGTCACGTCACTCACTGATCGTTTGCTTCGTGTATAACGTTAAGTAACTATGTCGGGCGCACAATTAGCTAGAGAGTTACAGCATTTAGCCAATGAAGTCGATAACCATGCATCAAATGACTGTGTGTCATTCAGATTAGATGCACTTATTGATGATTTATTACAGATTGACGGCGAGATAAATGACAAAGTTCTCCCTCGGTTGTTAGCCTCTTTGCAGCACATTCAAAGTCTGTGCGAGTCAGAGGGTGCTATGGTGGTGTTACAGTTCAACTGGTGAAAATCATAAAGCACAAAATGTAATAAGGTTTAACTACACAGATGAGCTTGTAAACCGAAGTCGCAAGCTAACGCTTTGTCAAAGTGATAGTTATAAGCAGCCTTTCGGTTAGAAAAAGCGTAAAGATTTAATGTAACATGATGTAACATAATGTAAATGAATTGAGACATAGTGAACTTAAGTCACAAGTTAACACGGTAGTAATGAGCATCGTTCTTTCACTACAGGGGCCATCAAATGGAAACCATTCCTTCTAAAAAGACGTGGTTACTAAACGGTACTCGTAAACTACATTCCATAAGAGATAAATAACACAGAGGTCACAAGTTAAAACGGGCATATTCCCTTGATTCATCCAGCTGCATATTGTTGTGTGACATCTTGATATTATTGCAAAGATCCGCAGCAGCTAGCATTGCGAAATAGCTTAGTGTGATTGTTACCGTAGTGACACGCTGCCTCGCTTTATTGTATGGGTACGAATCCCGTGTCAAATCGCTTTATTTATTTTTTCACCTCGCTTCAGCCGTTACGGGCGATCATACCAATAATTTGCAATCTTAACAAGAATGTCAAAATCATGTAACAAGAAAGTCTGTGTTTATTAGACATCTTAATATCAAGTCGTCTTGTGCTTTCAGAATCGACGAATCTGCTGAGGTCGTTCATGCACCTCTTTGGCAGAGGACCTGTAACCGGAACTTGGTCACCACCTTAGCACCCCCTGACTCGCACAGATTTTGAAGAACTTTGTCATTTATCTCTCCGTCAATCTGTAATAAATCCTCAATAAGTGCATCTAATCTGAATGACACATAGTCATTTGATGCATGGTTATCGACTTCATTGGCTAAATGCTGTAACTCTCTAGCTAATTGTGCGCACGCCATAAACGTTATACACGAAGCAAACGATCAGTGAGTGACGTGACGTTAGTCCAAAACAAGTCAAGAGTAATCGATCAAACGCTTCAATCTACGCTGAACCAATAGTAGGCAAGACCAACCCATCTAATTATCATACAAGACACAGAAAAGTAAGAATAAATTCAAGAATAAATAAATAAAAGTGGAAATAAATACATGCGATAATAAATAAATATAAAAATAAATAAACGTATAAATAAATAAATGTAAAAATAAAAGGAAATGATAAATAAAATAATCTAAAAATAAATAATAATAATAATTAAAAATAATTAAAAATGGACACAAAAAATAATAAATCAATTTAAAAAATGAAAAGAAAAGTTAAAGCTAAGATCAATAATAGCTAAAACGAATTATTTTGTTTTATCAAACCATTCATTCCTGTATTTATTTTCATATTATTACATTTATTCGTTTATATATTTATTTATTTATACATTCATTTATTTATAATTTTTGCAGGTTTAGTCCTCCATACGGGACCAGCGGTCGTCAGTCCAAGCTCCGGTTCTGGCCAGATGCTCTTCCCACTTCAGCTAAATGCTCGTGAGGATGGGAAATCCACCTGATGGCAACTGTAGCCACAACCTAGGATCCCAAGCGCACCAGAAGTCATCAGTCCAAGCTCCGGTTCTGGCCTGATGCTCTTCCCAGTTCAGCCAGATGCTTGTGATGATGGGCAATTCACCTGATGACAACTACAGCCACAACCTACAGTCATCCAGAACAATATTGGACAGACCTAAATATCTCTTTTTTTCTATCCTCACTAAATCTTTCCTCTTTTCACTAACCAGCCCGGCAAACTATTTCCGATGAATCTCACAGTTTACAGTAATTATTCTCTGTGTAGTTGCAGCAGTGCTATTTTAATTTGACCGAGGAGAACTGGCTCTCCCGGTTGAGGCTGGCCTCTCCCAAAAAAATTTTTCTCCACTCTTATACACATATACATCTATAGTGGAGTTTTGGTTCCTTGCCACCGTTGCCACTGGCTTACTCACTGGGAGACTGCTGATTTAGTTTAATCCATAAACTTGCGTTTAACAACACACATGCACATTAACATACTTTATTCCGGCCTGCGGCCTCCTTCCCCCCCCTTCCTGGAGAGAAAGTGGCCACGACCATCTGGGTCCCTGGCCTGTGGACCACATGGAATTTGAAGGGTTGTAACTCTAGATACCAACGGGTGATCCGCGCGTTGGTATCCTTCATGCGGTTGGAGCCACTGGAGGGGCGCATGGTCCGAACAGAGCGTGAACTCCCATCCCAGGAGATAATAGCATAGAGTGAGGACGGCCCACCTAATCGCCAAACACTCTTTTTCAATGGTGCTGTACCTCATCTCTCTCCTTGAGAGCTTGCGACTGATGTACAGCACCGGCCATTCCTCCCCCCTACCTCATGGGACAGGACCGCCCCCAGACCTCTGTCCGATGCATCGCTCTGCAAAAGAAAGGGGAGAGCAAAGTCAGGAGCGTGCCATAATGGGCGCCACAGAGAGCAGCCTTCAACTCAACTCAACTTTATTTATATAGCGCTTTTTACAATTTTCATTGTTACAAAGCAGCTGTACATGAGACATATTCACTATAAGCAAAACAATTAAAGTTGTACCTGTAAAAATAAGAAAAAGGTGAAAACACAGAAGACAGACATACCCACATACAAAACACTCCACACACAAAATATGCACACGTACTAACACACATAGACATAGACACACACACATGGATGCACACACACACACACACACACACGCACACACACACACACACACACACACACACGCACACACACACACATGACACACACACACACACACAGCACACACACACACACACACACACACACACACACACACACACACACACGGCTTTGGTTGACTATCCCCGTGGGGACAGTCCATAGGCGTAATGTTTTTATACTGTACAAACTGTATATTCTATCCCCTATCCCTAACCCTATCCCTAAACCTAAAGATCATAGAACACTTTTTGCATTTTTAGATTTGTAAAAAATATTGTTCTGTACAATTTATTAGCTTTTTTGCCCTGGGGACCTCAATTTTGGTCCCCACGGTGACACGAGTCCCCATGTGTTGGTGTGTATTCAGGTTTAGGTCCCCACCGGGATATACAAACATGAACACACACACACACACACACACACACACACACACACGCACGCACACACGCACAGCACACACGCACAGCATACACACAAACACACACTATAATGAGACACCTGCACTGTCAATCAACACTTATATATACTTAACTGTCTACTATCCCCTATGCCCTAACGTAAGATAATAGCTTTTTGACATTTTTAGATTTTAAGAAAATTTTTTGTACAATATTTTAGCTTTTGTGCCAATGAGGACCTAATTTTGTCCCCACGGTGACACGAGTCCCATGATTGTGTGTGGGTATCTCTGTTTAGGCTCCCCCACCGGGCATATACAAACTACAACACCACGTACACAGAAATACACACAACAGACAACACACACACAGACAAGCGCCACACACGAACACAGTAGAGCAACACAACGGAGAGAACATGCACACATGCAAGTAAGGAGAGAGAGAACACAGGTCAAATATTAAACAGACTATAAATTCCTATATGCAATATTAATTAAGTAAAACTTTAAAATTCTAACTAGCAGCCCCCCGGCAGGCAAATAGTGCAAAAACAGTATGCAAACGGTGGCGAGGAACCCAAAACTCAATCGAGAAAAAAAACTCAGGAGAACCCAGGCCCAACCAGGGGATTCCAGTTCCCCTCTGGCAAAAGCTGCTGCCTCTGCACAAGCTCCACAGGCTTGCACAACAAGGCTAAATAAAAATAAATAAACTTATAATAAGGTAAATTATAGTTTAAGATTATCATTAATAATCTAATAGCATTGAAATTTTGTGGTGAAGACGTGTCAGGTCGCCGCTTCCCATTCTCCGCTCTACCATCAGGTCTGGGCATGAACTGCATCCTGCTCGCTGTGGTAACCTTGGAACAATGAGACAAGACTGGCTGAGAGTAGAGTACTGTTCTGCACTCTTTGATGCAACAAGTTACATCAGTTGTGTTCCTGGTTCCGGTTGATCTAACTAATGCAGCCTAAACCCTCAGAGGATTTATATTATGGAAGTGTAGTGTATGCAAGATTAAAAAGTTCTGCTTTGTTCCTGTTCTGTCTTCTGCCTGCTTGTTTGTATCCCACACACTTCGCTCTATAATTAGTGTAATTTTATTAACGTTACTTTAATTCAATTTTTAATTAATTAATTCAATTCAATTCAATTCAATTTTATTTATATAGCGCTTTTCACAATGTGCATTGTTCCAAAGCAGCTTTACAGGAGCAAATAGAAAAACACAGAAAGGTAAAACACAGCACAGTGCATGGTGTTTATAGACCAAGCAAGATCATTATAATAAATAATATCTAATAAATAAATGAATAAATAAATAAATAAATGCAGTCTCCCGGTGAGCAAGCCAACACTGCACTGCTCTGCTGTGGCGAGGAACCCAAACTCCAATGATGAATAATGGAGAAAAAAAAACCTCGGGAGAAACACAAGGCTTCAAGCCGGGTGAGGGCCAGATCTCCTCCTTGATTCTTTGTCGATTAGCTAACTTATCCTGATATCTCAATAACCCTGTTCCTGTTATTTACTTGGAAGAGTCTAAACCAAAAGTGATAGTTAACTTAACGCCGTTAGCATAGCAATAGCGTGTTAGCTTGCTTTCTGTTTACACTGTGGAATATCATCTTGCCTCTGGTTTGTCTTGTGTGCTAACTGTTTCTCTTTTTAAGCGAGTATACTACGATTCATCGAGCAACCTTGGTAATTTGGAATTGCATTTCAAACCCGGTGAGTTATGGCTTCTATCCTATTATTGTTACTTGCACCTCATGTCATATGTTTAGCTTAGCCTTCTCTGTCAGGTGCGAGGGTTTTATATGCGATAATTGCAGGGAAATAGTTAGGCTGACAGAGAAGATCTTAGAATTAGAGTCTCGCATCCAATCCTTATCTGAGGCTAGACGATAGAAAACACTTTGGATGCGAGCAACATTAGCGCACACAGCTTGGTTCCGGTTGAAAATCCCCCGCAGCTGGGAAACTTCGTGACTGTGAGATGGCGTAGTCGCAGGACAAGACATCACTCAACCGTTCCGATTACAGTCTCGAACAGGTTTGCCCCGCTCAGTGATGCACCGGCTGAGAAACCTGCTGAAAGTGCCCTAGTTATCGGTGATTCTATTGTTCGGAACGTTAACATAGAGGCACCAGCCACCATAGTCAAATGTTTACCGGGAGCCAGAGCGCCTGACATCAAGTCAAATTTAAATGTGCTGGCTAAGGCTAATCGTAAATTCAGTAAGATTGTTATTCACATCGGCACAAAAGATGTCCGACTCCGTCAATCGGAGATCACAAAAGATAAAATTAAAGAGGTGTGTGAGCTCGCAAGCATGATGTCAGACACTGTCATATTCTCTGGCCCCCTCACTGCTTATTGTGGTGATGAGATTTATAGAATATTATCATCACTAAATGGCTGGTTGTCTGAGTGGTGCCTGCAGAATGATATAGTTTTTATAAATAACTGGAAGAGTTTTGAGGGCAGACCTGACCTGTTGAAACGAGATGGTCTCCATCCCTCCTGGGCTGGGGCTTTCATCCTGTCTAGAAATATGGCAAAAAGTCTTAATAATGCTAATGCTAAAACTTGACTCGCTGGGGCCCAGGTCAGGGATCAGATAGAATTGCTTAAAGATTAAGTAGCATATGATTTTCAAGGTCCTACTTTGGTTTATGGAGTGTCCAACAACAAGTTTATGTACATACAAGGTGTAAAAACACTATTATGTTGTAATAATAGGCAGTTATTCTTACCATACTTCTTGTCTGACTCTCAAATGATTCGTTCCGCGATTCATCCATCTTGTCCCCTCCTATCCCCTAGCCTAGTGTCATGTGATTGGTCAGATGGTGTAGTCTGTTGTGATTGGTCAAACATGTTCATCATGTGTCGCAAATGGAACGCCTACCATCATTACTGAATTACGGTTTACAGGTGGTTGGATGTAGTGTTGGGCGATATTCAATATAATCAGATCGTTCTATCGCCAGCCTGTGGATTGCCGATACACGATAGTATCGAGGGGTGGGGCAATTACGCATTTATCTATGACAAGCTGGATTTGTGGACAAAAACAGAAGCTTATGTGTCTCGAAAATGCTCATGTGTGACTGCAATTAGCATTCTATCAGAGTTTAAGTTCAGTGCAGTTGGCAACATTGTTACTTACCACCGCAACCTTTTAAACAAGAGAAAGTAAACTATTGCTATAAGTAAATATCATTCATCCAAATGCGTCATTGATGCCCGCGTGCGCTGTTATTACTTGATTGCCAAACGGGAACAACTCGTGCGGTGGTTTTAAACCCTCACGTGCATAGCAATTCCTGCGAGGAAAACCCCCGAGCCGCGCGCATTACAAGTTTATCGTGCACTGAAAACTCAAAGCCCGCACATTATCAACTCTCTCTGGTGCGAGGAAAAGCCTAAGCCGCGTGCATTGCAAGCTCTCTTGCATGAAGAAATGCGCAATGCGCGTTTGTAATATTGATTTGCAACATGTATTGGCAAACAGCCAACTATCGTCTAAGGAATCAGCTATCGCCGATAGGTCTGAGGATCGTCGATACACGATAGTATCGTCTATCGGAACAACCCTAGTTGGATGTCATATATATTATATGTGTAGATAGAGATGGCGGGGATTTTACCTTACCAGTTTGAGCCCGAGTCTGACGAAGAAGCATCCGAAGATGCTAATCCACAAGAAACTCCACCACGACTGGAGCAGGATGTTTCTCAGTGGCAAGTGACAACACTTTGTCATCAAAACTTCCAGTGTGACAGCATGTTGTGCTTTTGCTCATCAATGAAATAAAATATTATTTTTACTTAAAATATTAGTGTTAGAATAAAAAATACTACGTTAGTAATAATATTATTTCGTCTTAACTGTGCGTTGTCATGGTACATAGAGCATTTCAGAAAGTTTCACATATCCTGCAGTGAACGCGCCAAGATTTTTGAAGCAATCTTCGGTGAAAAGACGCGCGCACAGAAAAACCCTGGGGTTATACTCCTTTGGTATCGTTTGAAAAATGAATTGTAACCATTGTTCCCTCAGAAGTTCTTCCTTTGGTAGTTGAAATAAGACGGACTTAGTATCACAATGTAGAACACAGGTTCTAGACATGATAAATACGCATCACGGACGAGCGACAGTGTTTTGGGGGAGGAGACTAGTGAAGTTTTCGCGGCAGTCCCAGCAAAACATAGGCGGGGACTATGTGTAGTGACGTAGATACACGGCGGTTAGAGACTCGGACTAGCTCATGTCTTGTTCCCTTTCTGTCGGTCTCTCGACATTGTGTCGAACCGACAGAATGGGGTTTGTCTTGAGAACCTATCATCTTCTGAGTATTTAGAAAAGGCCAATGAAAATTCATTCACCTTTTGTTCTTCAGAGCCTACGCATCTGATGAGCTTCTATATGATCTTTGGTGATCATTTTTATGATGGAATCTACGACGTGGACAGTGGACGGTCCCTTCCTGCAGTGACTCTCCCCTGGGCGTCTCGGCAGTTCCGGAGGTGTTCGAGCAAATTTCCTTTCTAAAAGAGCAAATTTCTCCAGCGTGGCATGTCCCGCTGTTATCATAGGTGCAACACACTCATCGAGGAGGGGGACGGACACGATGCCTGCTTCCAGTACGCTGGGGCAGACGTTGTGGATACGTCCTGCCCGCACTGTGGGTGGTGCTGATTCAGACATTGCGTCACGGGTGGCTGTGTTCCCACGGGACTCAGCCACCACCTCGTTTGCTCCCCGTTCCGTGGCAGCAGAACTACGGCCCTGCCATCCGCTACGGCAAGCAGCGAGGGTGATATGAGGATTACTGTGAGCGATAATCCGCCAGCCACTGGCTCACGGACCGTTCGCACCTCATCTCGCTCGTCTGACCGTTCCCCAGGAGACGGTCCGCCGTCTTACTCCTCAATCAAGTATTCGTATTCGCGGCCTCCCCCGGAGGGTTCTCGACAGTAAAGAAGCAGTCCTCCGTGCCGCGACTCGGCCGCCTCGGCCGTCGAGTCCCGTGCACTGTCTGCTTCCCAGCAGCCCTGGTCCTCTTCGACGCCCTCCAGCTCTGACGCACCCCACTCAGGCGGCCCCCCCTGGAGGAGACAGCGAAGAGGAGACCATCGCCCCATCAGCAGCCGCAGTGAAGCGGCCCTCATGGGAAGACCTCAGGGGGATCGAGGCTACCATTGGGCCCGACCCCAGCCACATCGCTGGGAAGTCAGATAGGGACCTCCCCCGACAAGGAATCCATACTGCGAGCCATCGAACCACCCCCCAGGGGGACGATGAAAAAGATCGTACCTTTAGTCCCCATCTCATTCTGGGAGCCTGTCCGGCTTCCCAGACTGTCAGGCTGGCTAGGGAAGACGATCCGTCTCGGCTACGCGATCCAGTCGCCTCACGCCTGCCAAGTTTCAGGGCATCCGATATACCTCAGTCAGAGGCAAGGATGTTCCCGTACTTCGGGCCGAGGTCGCCACCCTTCTGGTGAAGGGAGTGGTCGAGCCTGTCTCACCAGCCGAGATGTTCAACGGGTTTTACAGCCTGTACTTCATTGTCCCCAAGAAAGGCAGGGGGTTGCGCCCTATCTTGGGTCTGTGTGTTCTGAACAGGCACCTACACTATAGCTGCCTTTCAGGTTGATCACGCAGAAGTGCATCCTGACGTCCATCAGGTGTCAGGAACGGTTCATGGCAGTCGACCTGAAGGACACGTACTTCATGTCTCGATCCTCCCTCGACATCGGCCGTTCCGACGGTTCGCGTTCGAGGGACGGGCATATAAGTACAGGGTCCTCCCCTTCGGTCTGTCCCTGTCTCCACAAGTCTTTACGAAAGTCGTGGAAGCAGCTCTCCTTCCCCGTAGGGAAGGGGGTGTGCGGGTACTAACTATCTCGACGACTGGCTCAAGTTTTGGCACACTCTCGAGATCTGTTGTGTACACACAGGGACCTGGTGCTCCGGCACCTAGATCGTTGGGGTTACAGGTCAACTGAGAAAAGAGCAAGCTCTCCCCAGTGCAGAGCATCCTCTTTCTCAGTATGGAACTCGACTCTGTCCTCACGAGCGGCCCTGCTCACCCCCCGGGGAGGGCGCGAGACCCGCGACGAGGAAGCCCGCACCCTCGCGGCCTCCCAGAGGCAGCGCGACTGACTAGCGCGCCCGATCAGTGTTGAACTGCCTGAAGATCAGACAGTCAGCGGTCCCCCTGTAACAAGAGGCTCCAGGGATACATGGCATCCTCGGCGGGGGTGGTCCCCCTCGGGTCGATGCACATACGACCGCTCCAACACTGGCTGCAGAGTCAAGTTCCTTGGAGAGCGTGGCACACCGGCAGCAGGCGTATGGTCACACGCTTTTCTGCCAACACACCCTAACCCCCTGGTCTCCATGACCTTCTTGCGGACAGGGGTCCCCTTTGGGATGCCTCCCTGCAAGGTTGGGGTGCCGTGTGCAACGGGCAAGCAGTGTTGGGGTGGTGGACAGGGCCCCGCCTGCGTTGGCATTTCAACTGCCTAGAGTTGTTGGTTGTGCTACTGGCATTGAGGAGGCTACTACCTCTCGTGCAGGGAAGCACGTGCTGGTCCGGTCGGACAGCACAGCTGCTGTGGCCTCACAGCAGCTAACATGACTCGCCCGACGCCTCCTCCTCTGAAGTCAGCAGGTGATCAGCTCCCTGCGAGCCACACACATCCCAGGCATCCTGAACCGGACAGCCGATGCGTTCTTTCGTCAGGCGACGCCTCGCGGAGAGTGGCGACTCCCTCCCCGCGCAGCCGGCTCATTTGGGGCAGTTCGGCCAGGCACAGGTGGTCCTGTTGCCTCCCCAGACTCCACCCATTGTCCGCTTTGGTACTCCCTGTCCGAGGTACACCCGGCACGGATGCCCTTGCGAACAGCTGGCCGCGGGACAAGCGGAAGTACGCTTCCCCCCAGTGAACCTCATTGCACAGGTCCTGTGCAAGGCCAGGGAAGAGGAGCATCAAGTGGTACTAGTTACGCCCCTTTGGCCTAACCAGGACTTGGTTCTCGGAGCTGAGACTCTGATAACAACTCCCCCCTGGCCGATCCCCCTGGCGAACAGCTTCCCCAGGGGAAGGGGCACGTTACGGCATCGCAGGCAAAACCTGGTCTCCATGTCTGGACGGGACGAGGAGATCCTGAGTGACCCACCCGGTCCGGTTGGGACATCACTCAGGCTAGGGCTTCGGCCACTGGGCGGCTATACGCCCATAGGTGGCTCCTCTTCTCGTCCTGGTGCTCTTCTCGGCGAGAAGACCCGCGGAGTTGCTCGGTCGGGTACGAGCTGTCCCGTCCTCAAGAGAGCGGGGGAGTAACCTCTCCCCCTCCACACTGGGAATGTATGTAGCCGCTACGGCCGCTCATCATGACCCAAGTGCTGGGTAGCCTCTGGGACAGCACGACCTGGTCATTAGGTTCCTAAGGGGCGCGAGAGGGTGACCACCTTATCCGCGCTCCGTACCCTCTTGCGACCTAGGTGGCGGGCCTCAAGAGGCCCCGCCCCCTTCGAGCCTCTC